>NW_028259461.1:3352766-3367175 GCF_056163025.1 Triticum urartu | reverse complement strand
CCAAATTCCAGTAGTAGATGAATAATTGCAAATTTGTGTGTGTACGAGATTAGAATAACTTCAAAATAACTGACATAATTTTGTATTTTTCCTGATCAGAAAAATACATGAAAAAGAAAGGAGGTAGAAAAATTTTTGGATTTATGGTTAAAGAAGAAAAAGAAGAAAACAGGGGTTCTGTTGAATTTCAAGTATTCAGTTTCACCAATAAGATACGGAGACTTGCTTCACATTTGGAATTACACAAAAAAGATTTTTCATCGGAAAGAGGTCTACGAAGACTTTTGGGAAAACGTCGACGTTTGCTGGCTTATTTGGCAAAGAAAAATAGAGTACGTTATAAGAAATTAATCGGTCAGTTGAATATTCGGGAGCAGTAATTTAATCGTTCAAATTTTTTTCTTGTTTTATTATTTTTTTAGTAGTCTTATAGTAGTCTTAGATTTTTCATTTTGATGAGCCTCGCTTTGAGGAATTCATGGAATAATCCATTTTCATGGAATAATGAATTAAGGAAGAAAGGATATGAGTCTACCGCTTACAAGAAAAGATCTCATGATAGTCAATATGGGCCCTCAACACCCATCAATGCATGGTGTTCTTCGACTGATCGTTACTCTCGATGGTGAGGATGTTATTGATTGTGAACCCATATTAGGGTATTTACACAGAGGAATGGAAAAAATCGCGGAAAACCGAACTATTATACAATACTTACCTTATGTAACAAGGTGGGATTATTTAGCTACTATGTTTACAGAAGCAATAACAGTAAATGCACCAGAATTCTTGGAGAATATTCAAATACCACAAAGAGCCAGCTATATTAGGGTAATTATGTTAGAATTAAGCCGGATAGCTTCTCACTTGCTATGGCTTGGACCTTTTATGGCGGATCTCGGCGCACAGACTCCTTTTTTCTATATTTTTAGAGAGAGAGAATTAATATATGATCTATTTGAAGCTGCTACAGGTATGCGAATGATGCACAATTACTTTCGCATCGGAGGAGTAGCCGCCGATCTACCTTATGGATGGATCGATAAATGTTTAGATTTCTGTGATTATTTTTTACGCGGAGTTGTTGAATATCAACAACTTATTACACAGAATCCAATTTTTTTAGAGCGAGTTGAAGGAGTAGGTTTTATTAGCGGAGAAGAAGCAGTAAATTGGGGCTTATCGGGACCGATGTTACGAGCTTCTGGAATACAATGGGATCTTCGTAAAGTAGATCCTTATGAGTCTTACAACCAATTTGATTGGAAAGTCCAATGGCAAAAAGAAGGGGATTCGTTAGCTCGCTATTTAGTACGAATTGGTGAAATGAGGGAATCCATCAAAATAATTCAACAAGCTGTAGAAAAAATTCCTGGAGGACCTTATGAAAATTTAGAAGTCCGACGCTTTAAGAAAGAAAATAATTCTGAATGGAATGATTTTGAGTATAAATTTCTTGGTAAAAAACCTTCGCCCAATTTTGAATTGTCAAGACAAGAGCTTTATGTAAGAGTAGAAGCCCCAAAAGGTGAATTAGGGATTTATCTAGTAGGAGATGATAGCCTTTTCCCCTGGAGATGGAAAATCCGTCCACCCGGGTTTATTAATTTGCAAATTCTTCCTCAGCTAGTTAAAAAAATGAAATTGGCTGATATCATGACGATATTAGGTAGTATAGATATCATTATGGGGGAAGTTGATCGTTGAAATGATAATAGATAGGGTAGAGGTAGAAACTATCAATTCTTTTTCGAAATTGGAATTATTAAAAGAAGTCTATGGACTGATATCGATTCTACCCATTTTGACCCTCCTTTTGGGAATAACAATAGAGGTACTCGTAATTGTGTGGTTAGAAAGAGAAATATCTGCGTCGATACAACAACGTATTGGTCCTGAATATGCTGGCCCCCTGGGCCTGCTTCAAGCTATAGCAGATGGGACTAAGCTACTTTTTAAAGAAGATATTCTGCCATCCCGAGGAGATATTTCTTTATTTAGCATTGGACCCTCTATAGCAGTCATATCAGTTTTATTAAGTTTTTTAGTTATCCCTTTGGGATATCATTTTGTTTTAGCCGATCTTAGTATTGGTGTTTTTTTATGGATTGCCATTTCAAGTATAGCTCCTATTGGTCTTCTTATGGCAGGATATAGCTCAAATAATAAATATTCTTTTTCAGGCGGTCTACGAGCTGCTGCTCAATCCATTAGTTATGAAATACCATTAACTTTTTGTGTGCTAGCAATATCTCTACGTGTGATTCGTTAAAATAGATCTTTTTCCTATAAAATCCATTAACTATTTATATTCCTTTTCTTATTTAGTATTTGGGTTGGTAAGTTAAACTAGATAGCTATATGAGTGAAACAAAACAGCTTATAAATTTGTAGTAAAAAGAAAAAATCTCATTTCCTACGTACAAGAAAAAAGTGGAAGTAAACATAAGCAGTGTAAACTCTTTATCCCAAGGTTGATATTTTTTAATTAGTCATCATATCTTGAAGCGGCCAAGAATAAAGGATTCACGATATGGAATTCCATTACTAGAATACTCCTAGTTATTACTATAACTTAATAATCCATAAGAAGAATCCACCAAAAGTTAGTGAAGGGTTAGGAACACTAAAGTACATAAAGGATTAGTAATGGAAAATCTAAAACATTAGAGATTTTTGCCCATAAAAGGAATCATAATAAGGACTTGCAATTTGTAGAAATTATCAAGTAGTACTTTCTTCGGATTCCGATCCAGAGTATGTTCCCATTCACTTGTTAAGGAAATGGCTATCAAGAACGAATTAACCCTTTATCCATTTTTTCTTTTTAAATACCCCCTCCCTGGGGAAAGAAGAATAGTAAAAAAGATATGGAGTGCACTAGAAAAAATTTTCATTATTTCCTTCCTCTATCCATATTCATGCAGAATTGCTCATGAACTAATACCCAACTCTTTCCATTTATTAATTGAATTCCTATAACAAGTAACAAGTGTTTTATTCCAAGATTAAGTTATTACTGAACAAAGAAAAATTTTCATTATATTATAAAGGATGAGATCAATTCGGAAGCGCTTTTTCTTATTCTAGCAGACGGAATTCCTTTGGTCTAATTTAGGACTTTCAAATCTATTTTATTTTATCTAATTCTATCTACGCCCCCGGGGCTAGGAACAAAACAGTCCTTTCCTTTTTCTGATCATAGAGAAGCCGTATGAAGCTAAGGTTTCATGTACGGTTTTGAAATAGCGGTGGGAACTGTGATGTTATCACCGACTATGATTATCTAACAGTTCAAGTACAGTTGATATAGTTGAAGCACAGTCAAAATACGGTTTTTTTGGATGGAATATTTGGCGTCAGCCTATAGGTTTTCTGGTTTTTTTAATTTCTTCTTTGGCAGAATGTGAAAGATTACCCTTTGATTTACCAGAAGCGGAGGAAGAATTAGTAGCAGGTTACCAAACTGAATATTCCGGTATCAAATATGGTTTATTTTATCTTGTTTCTTACCTAAATTTATTAGTTTCTTCTTTATTTGTAACAGTTCTCTACTTGGGCGGGTGGAATTTATCTATTCCCTATATATCCTTTTTTGATTTTTTCCAAATGAATAAAGCAGTTGGAATTTTGGAAATGACAATGGGTATATTTATTACA
Source organism: Triticum urartu (assembly GCF_056163025.1). Classification (NCBI taxonomy): domain Eukaryota; kingdom Viridiplantae; phylum Streptophyta; class Magnoliopsida; order Poales; family Poaceae; genus Triticum; species Triticum urartu. The sequence goes on along the minus strand of NW_028259461.1, from coordinate 3,363,515 downwards.
TTAACTAAAGCTTATTTATTTCTCTTCATTTCTATCACAATAAGATGGACTTTACCGAGGATGAGAATGGATCAGTTATTAAATCTTGGATGGAAATTTCTTTTACCTATTTCCCTGGGCAATCTCTTATTAACAACCTCTTCTCAACTTGTTTCACTATAAATAAGATAATACAATAATAGTAAGAATATTTTCAACACAAAAGCTCTCTCAAACAAGAGAAAGAAACATATCTTTTTCATAGATATTTAGAATGAATATGTTCCCTATGGTAACTGGGTTCATGAGTTATGGTCAACAAACAATACGTGCTACAAGGTACATAGGTCAAAGTTTCATAACTACCTTATCCCACACAAATCGTTTACCTATAACGATTCACTACCCTTATGAAAAATCAATTACACCAGAGCGTTTCCGAGGGCGAATCCACTTTGAATTTGATAAATGTATTGCTTGTGAAGTATGTGTTCGCGTATGTCCGATAGATTTACCCGTTGTGGATTGGAGATTTGAAAAGGATATTAAAAGAAAACAATTGCTTAATTATAGTATTGATTTCGGAGTTTGTATATTTTGTGGCAATTGTGTTGAGTACTGTCCAACAAGCTGTTTATCAATGACTGAAGAATATGAACTTTCTACCTATGATCGTCATGAATTGAATTACAATCAAATTGCTTTAAGTCGGTTACCAATCTCCATAATGGGAGATTACACAATTCAAACAATTAGGAATTCGTCTGAAAGTAAAATAAACAAAGAAAAATCTTCGAATTCAAGAACGATTACTGATTACTAAACTTTGATTTTGTCTTTCTGTTATAAAAATCTAATAATTCTTTATTAAACTTTAAAATTAAACTATAAAGAAAAACGAAAAACTACTGCTTATTGGAAATTATTTCTTATTTTAAATCAGACTAGATTTTCGTGATATAATATAATTTATAACTATAAGTTTATACACAAAAAAATACCCTAATCCTTTTTTCCTTCCTTGAATCCTTTAGTTTTAGTCAGTTCATGAAAAATTTTATACTATTAATTTCTTTTTATCCATAATGGATTTACCTGGACCAATACATGAGATTCTTATGCTATTTGGGGGATTTGTTCTTCTACTAGGGGGTCTAGGAGTAGTATTACTTACCAACCCCATTTATTCTGCCTTTTCGCTGGGATTAGTTCTTGTTTGTATATCCTTATTCTATTTTTTATTAAATTCCTACTTTGTAGCTGTCGCACAACTTCTTATTTATGTGGGAGCCATAAATGTCTTGATCATATTCGCTGTAATGTTCGTAAATGGCTCAGAATGGTCTAAAGATAAGAATTATTGGACTATTGGAGATGGGTTCACTTCACTCGTTTGTATAACTATTGTTTTTTCACTAATGACTACTATCCCAGATACGTCGTGGTATGGAATTCTTTGGACTACAAGATCAAACCAAATAGTAGAACAGGGTCTCATAAATAATGTTCAACAAATTGGAATTCATTTAGCAACCGATTTTTATCTTCCGTTTGAACTCATTTCCATAATTCTTCTAGTTTCTTTAATAGGTGCAATTACTATGGCTCGGCAATAAGAAAACTTAGAAAAAGTACAAATTATAAGAATTGCAAATCTAAAATAAATAACTAAAGAATCACAATTTTGATTTAGTAAAATCCATCTACTGCCAACAAATACCTCCTTTTTTTTTTTTTTTTTTTTCTTTTGTTGTGTAATTGTTCTATTGTAATTAATTGAATCGGTTCAATTCTTGCCCTCATATTGAAATGAATCGAGATTGATAAGGAGTTAGTTAATGATGTTTGAGCATGTACTTTTTTTGAGTGTCTATTTATTTTCGATTGGTATCTATGGATTGATCACAAGCCGAAACATGGTTAGAGCTCTAATATGTCTTGAACTTATACTGAATTCAATTAATCTAAATCTCGTAACATTTTCTGATCTATTTGATAGTCGCCAATTAAAAGGAGATATTTTCGCAATTTTTGTTATAGCCCTTGCAGCTGCTGAAGCCGCTATTGGACTATCCATTCTTTCTTCCATCCATCGTAATAGGAAATCCACTCGTATCAATCAATCTAATTTATTGAATAATTAGACTTTTGAATAATTAGACATAGAATCCTCTAAACAAAGGCGCACATATTAAAATAAATAGAAATCAATACTATTTTCTTAGTATTATTTGAGAATATCCATTTTTTTTAGTAGATTATTGCATAGTATTCTTTTTCACTTAAATGAATTTTTGTATTTGTAATTCATTGATATTGCAATTTGAATATTGCAATAATTTATATTGAAAAGACGATAGCCAATTTATTGGCTAATTCGAATTCGTCTGTACAATTCGTAAAATTCTTTCTTATTTCTTATTTATTGTTGAAATCCAAAATTAAAGTCTCTTGGCTCTCTTCACGCTTTCTCACAAACAGATTAAAAAATAGATTTTTTTTTTTGAAGTTTGGATAAACCATTGCTTCGTCTGGTGTCTACAATACATATGACTCATTATAGTACTAATTTCATTTTTACCAGATCGAAAAATTTTATGTTGAAAAGAAAAATTTATAGATCCAATGTCACATTCCGTAAAAATTTACGATACATGTATAGGATGCACTCAATGTGTACGAGCTTGTCCAACAGATGTATTAGAAATGATACCCTGGGATGGATGTAAAGCCAAGCAAATTGCTTCCGCGCCGAGAACCGAAGATTGTGTGGGTTGTAAGAGATGTGAATCTGCCTGCCCGACAGATTTTTTAAGTGTCCGCGTTTATTTAGGGCCTGAAACAACACGTAGCATGGCTCTATCTTATTGATACGTTACAAAAAACTTCACTCGAATCGTCTGATTCCTCTTTACCGAAGAAGCCTGTGCTCGAAATAATCGAGCACGGGCTTTTCTGGTCAAAACGTATCTTGTCTTTATCACTTTATCATGAGTTATTTTCCTTGGTTAACAATACTTGTTGTTTTGCCGATATTTGCAGGTTCATTAATTTTCTTTTTACCTCATAAGGGAAACAAAGTCGTTAGGTGGTATACTATATCTATTTGTTTATTAGAATTCCTTCTAATGACTTATGCGTTCTGTTATCATTTCCAACTGGAGGATCCCTTAATCCAATTAAAGGAGGATTATAAATGGATAGATGTCTTCGATTTCCACTGGAGATTGGGAATCGATGGACTTTCATTAGGATCTATTTTATTGACAGGATTTATCACTACTTTAGCTACTTTAGCAGCTTGGCCAATTACACGGAATTCGCGATTATTCTATTTCCTGATGCTCGCAATGTATAGTGGTCAAATAGGATTATTTTCTTCGCGAGACCTTTTACTTTTTTTTATCATGTGGGAGTTAGAATTAATTCCTGTTTACTTACTTTTATCCATGTGGGGGGGGAAGAGGCGTCTATATTCAGCTACAAAGTTTATTTTGTATACTGCAGGCGGTTCCATTTTTTTCTTAATCGGAGTTCTGGGTATGGGCTTATATGGTTCCAACGAACCAGGATTAGATTTGGAAAGATTAATTAATCAATCATACCCTGCAACCTTGGAAATACTTTTATATTTTGGCTTCCTTATTGCTTATGCTGTCAAATTGCCGATTATACCCCTACATACGTGGTTACCAGATACCCATGGGGAAGCACATTATAGTACATGTATGCTTTTAGCGGGAATATTATTAAAGATGGGAGCATATGGATTGATTCGGATCAACATGGAATTGTTACCTCATGCTCATTATCTATTTTCGCCCTGGTTAGTAATAATAGGAGCGATCCAAATAATCTATGCAGCTTCAACTTCTCTTGGTCAACGAAATTTCAAAAAAAGAATAGCTTATTCCTCTGTATCTCACATGGGTTTCATAATTATAGGAATTGGTTCCATAACCAACATTGGACTCAATGGAGCTATTTTACAAATATTATCCCATGGATTTATTGGTGCTACACTTTTTTTCTTGGCAGGAACCGCTTCTGATAGAATGCGTCTTGTTTATCTCGAAGAACTGGGGGGAATATCTATCCCAATGCCTAAAATTTTTACCATGTTTAGTAGCTTTTCAATGGCTTCTCTTGCCTTACCAGGAATGAGTGGTTTTGTCGCAGAATTAGTAGTATTTTTTGGACTAATTACTAGTCCAAAATTTCTGTTAATGCCAAAAACACTAATTACTTTTGTAATGGCAATTGGAATGATATTAACTCCTATTTATTTATTATCTATGTTACGCCAGATGTTCTATGGATACAAGCTATTTAATGTTCCAAACGCAAATTTTGTGGATTCTGGACCACGAGAACTCTTTATTTTAATCTGTATCTTTTTACCAGTAATAGGAATTGGTATTTATCCAGATTTTGTTCTCTCCCTATCCGTTGACAGGGTAGAGGCTCTCTTATCCAATTATTATCCTAAATAGGTTTGCTTTTTTTTACTCGTCTGCTCTATTAATGCAGAAATAAGTAAAAAAGTATATAATGCAGAAATAAGTAAAAAAGTATAATTAGATCTATCTCGAATTTTTGAGAACCCTTTGATAAGGCGTTCAAGGGGTTCTCAAATAAAACATAAAAGTAAAAACCTTCATTTCATGAAGGTTTTATTTTATGTAATCATTTAGGTGTTAATGTAAACGAACCATAACTATGTAAGCCTATTCCTAATAGATTTATACCAAAATAACAAATCCAAATTATAAGAAATCCTATCAAAGCTATAAGTGCAGAATTCGTACCCTTCCAATTTGGATTTGTTCTACTATGTAAATAAATTGCGAATATGGTCCAAGTAATAAATGCCCAAGTTTCCTTAGGATCCCAATTCCAATAGGATCCCCAGGCCTCATTAGCCCATACTGCTCCACAAAGAATACCTACGGTTAAAAGGGTAAATCCTAGGCTAATGACACGATAACTCCAAGAATCCAAACGCTCCGTTAATTGATATTTGTAATAATTTGGAAATGAAGGGACAGAGGTTCTTTTTAAAGCACTTCTTTTTGCATAAAAATATTTAATATCACTAAAGAAAAATGTTTTATTTAAAACATTTTTTTTCTTTTTAGAAAAGAAATGGAAATTATTTCGAAATCTAATGATTAGAATAGCGGCAGATAATAAGGATCCGCACAAAAGAGTTGCATAGCTTAATAACATCATACTGACATGCATCATTAACCACTGAGATTGTAGAGCAGGTACTAGTATCGTGGATTGATGCATTTCAGTTAAAAGACCCGATGTGGCAAAGCCTTGCGTTAAAATAGTACTTGGCGTAGTTATTGTGCTTAAATCATTTTTAGAGTTCTGTATTTTAGGAATGGTATGAAGAATATACAGGGCCCATGAAAGGAAGATCAATGACTCATATAAATTACTTAATGGAAAATGTCCCGAGGAAGCCCAACGAGAAACTAAGAATCCTGTTATAGAGAAAAAAGTAACTATCATTCCTTTTTCTGACGAATCGCGTAATCCTCCAAGTTCACGAACTAATAAGGTTATAAAATGAATCGTAATCACAATTGAAATCGTTGAGAAAGAGATATGAGTTAGTATATGTTCTAAAGTTGCAAATAGCATAAGGGGAAGGTCCCATTACAAAATTGTAAATTTCGAATTGATTTCTAATCTATTGTATTCTTTTTCAAGAATGCCGCCACTCGGATTCGAACCGAGATGCTTGAGCACTGCTTCCTAAGAGCAGCGTGTCTACCAATTTCACCATGGCGGCTAACTTCAAATAATAGGTAACTTAAAAGAATAATAGCTATTATCTTGGGAATCGTCGATATTGGGAAAGTCCATAAAATTTAGGAACATTAGAGTTTTCATTAAAATAGACTTCGTTTGGTAGTATCGTTTCCATTTTTTTTTTTTACAATAAACTCTTGCTTTGCCCAATAGAAACACAAACACTGCTTGAAAGAGTTGGAACTTCTTTTTTCTAACTTGCAATTATAGAACTAATTTTTTCTAATTAATTTCCCCTTTACATTTTGAAAATTCTTTCAATACAATGAAAAAAATCCAAAAGGGTTTCTATTTAATGATGAAATTAAAATAAAATGGATAAATAGAAAAGGCTTTTTGGATTTTTTAAAAATTTCTAGAATGAAAGTCTTTATGCTCTTATTAATAAGATTTACTAACCTTATGATTTTGGAGAAGATAGGTGGAAGTTGTAAGTCCTATTGTAAGAATACTCCACTTTTCATAATTTTCCTAATAGAATATGAGGATTCTATTAGGAAAATTATGAAAAGTTCATTGATAGGAAAAGAATACTTAGCACACAGTATACCAAACAAAACTTTTTTTTTCTTGTATATATAAGATAAGAGGGGTTTTTTGTTCTAAGAATATTGTACCGAGTAATTCGACACATAAAAGTACATTCAAAGAAGAATCCAAATTATTAAATAATTGGAATTCTTTTTTGATAAGTCAATTCATATTATTCCAAAATCTTATTATTTGTTTGTTGCCCAGAAAAACCCTTTGGTTTTGGATGCTCATTACCGCTCGAAAATGATCTTGATTTTACTAAAGAATAAGATTGTACTATGGAAAAATAAGTCTTTTTCTTCCAAATATTTTTACGAATACGCTTTTTTGACATTGAAGTACGTTTTTTTGGAACTGCCATTCAAAAAGGAAATTACTTTTTTCTAGTTGTATGTGAAAGACATCTATTGCTGCAAATCAATCCTTCTTTCTTCTTTTTATTAGTATTTATACTTAGATACTGAAAGATACTTAAATTTTGAATTATTTTTTACTTCATTTTGTCTAATGCGGATAAGACAACAAGAATTTTTTAACATTTTTTCTTTATATATTTTATACTTTTTTTTTAATAATATAGAATATATAGAAGGGTTTCTCATTTAAATCTATTTATATCTATTTATATATCAAGTATACTCCATATATAGATATATGGTATGGAAGCCTATCCCCCATATAAGATAAGACGGGGGGATAAAAAGAAGGGAAAATGAAAATAGTTAATTAAGTTCAGAATGGTATTCCATAAAGGAAAGGAATTCCAATCAAAACAAAAAATACTGAGTCTCTTAAACAAGACATTCTAAAACTTAGGTAATTTATAGTCATTAGAATTTTAGTTCTATATGAAGTAAGGACTATTCGATAATTTCTTATAAACATAGGTTTTCATTGGAATTCACTCAATCAGTTAATTATGGAACAAGAGAGCTGTTTCATCTTTGTTTTAAAGAAATATAAAAATGAATTATGAATAGAAAGTAAAATGATTCCACTTTTTTTTTTTTATTTTTATAAATATCTTTATTTAGTTAATAAAATAACTTCGTTACCTAGTTATTTTATTAACTTTTTTAATTTAACCAACTAAACCCATTCTTAATTTTTAATTATTTCAATGAGATAAATTTTGGAAAAATTAAGAATTTCAGTATTTTTTCTTATTCTTTTTATTTATTCTTTCAGAAAGAGATAAGAATTGGTTTGGTGAATCGGAAACAATTTTATAGAAAAATTGAAGTAAAAATTGAAGTAAAAATTGCAATTTCTTTTCTTATGGAACATACATATCAATATGCATGGGTAATCCCTCTTCTCCCACTTCCAGTTATTATGTCAATGGGATTTGGCCTTATTCTTATTCCGACAGCAACAAAAAATCTTCGTCGCATATGGGCTTTTCCTAGTGTTTTACTCTTAAGTATAGCTATGGTATTCTCAGTTCAACTGTCTATTCAACAAATAAATGGAAGTTCGATCTATCAATATCTATGGTCTTGGACCGTCAATAATGATTTTTCTTTAGAATTTGGATACTTGATTGACCCACTTACTTCTATTATGTTAATACTAATTACTACTGTAGGAATCCTGGTTCTTATTTATAGTGATGGTTATATGTCTCACGATGAAGGATATTTGAGATTTTTTGTTTATATAAGTTTTTTCAATACTTCCATGTTGGGATTGGTTACTAGCTCCAATTTGATACAAATTTATTTTTTTTGGGAACTCGTGGGAATGTGTTCTTATTTATTGATAGGCTTTTGGTTTACACGACCAATCGCAGCGAGTGCTTGTCAAAAAGCTTTTGTAACTAATCGTGTAGGGGATTTTGGTCTATTATTAGGAATTTTAGGTTTTTTTTGGATAACAGGTAGTTTAGAGTTTAGGGATTTGTTCAAAATAGCTAATAACTGGATTCCTAATAATGGAATTAACTCTTTACTTACTACTTTGTGTGCTTTTTTATTATTCCTTGGTGCAGTTGCGAAATCCGCACAATTCCCTCTTCACGTATGGTTACCCGATGCTATGGAAGGGCCCACTCCTATTTCGGCTCTTATACACGCAGCAACTATGGTTGCTGCGGGAATTTTTCTTCTAGCTCGACTTCTTCCTCTTTTCATATCTTTACCTTTGATAATGAGTTTTATTTCTTTAGTAGGTACAATAACACTATTCTTAGGAGCTACTTTAGCTCTTGCTCAGAGAGATATTAAAAGAAGCTTAGCCTATTCTACAATGTCTCAATTGGGTTATATGATGTTAGCTCTAGGTATAGGTTTCTTATCAAGCTGCTTTATTCCATTTGATCACTCATGCTTATTCAAAAGCTTTATTGTTCTTGGGATCCGGATCCGTTATTCATTCAATGGAACCTCTTGTTGGATATTCACCAGATAAAAGTCAAAATATGGTTCTTATGGGCGGTTTAAGAAAATACATTCCAATCACAAGAACTACTTTTTTATGGGGTACACTTTCTCTTTGTGGTATTCCACCTCTTGCTTGCTTCTGGTCCAAAGATGAAATCCTTAGTAATAGTTGGTTGTATTCGCCCTTTTTTGGAATAATAGCCTCCTTTACTGCAGGATTAACTGCCTTTTATATGTTTCGGATATATTTACTTACATTTGATGGGTATTTGCGTGTTCATTTTCAAAATTACAGTAGCACTAAAGAGAGTTCCTTGTATTCAATATCCTTATGGGGAAAAAGGATACCCAAAGGAGTGAATAGGGATTTCGTTTTATCAACAACGAAGAGTGGAGTTTCTTTTTTTTCACAAAATATACCAAAAATTCAAGGTAATACAAGAAATAGGATAGGATCCTTTACTACGTCTTTTGGGGCTAAAAAAACTTTTGCCTATCCGCATGAAACGGGAAATACTATGTTATTTCCTCTTCTTATATTACTACTTTTCACTTTGTTCATTGGATTCATAGGAATCTCTTTTGATAATGGAGGAATTGGTAATGGAATAGCAGAGTTAACCATATTATCAAAGTGGTTAACTCCCTCAATAAACTTTACCCAGGAAAGTTCTAATTCTTTTGTAAATTCATATGAATTTATTACTAATGCAATTTCTTCTGTAAGTCTAGCTATCTTTGGTTTATTCATAGCATATATCTTCTATGGATCCGCTTATTCTTTTTTTCAGAATTTGGATTTAATAAACTCTTTTTACAAAGGAAATCCTAAAAAAGAATTTTTAGATCAAGTAAAAAAAAATATATACAGTTGGTCATATAATCGTGGTTATATAGATATTTTCTATACTAGGGTCTTTACCCTCGGTATAAGAGGGTTAACCGAACTCACGGAGTTTTTTGATAAGGGTGTTATTGATGGAATTACCAATGGAGTGGGTCTTGCTAGTTTTTGTATAGGAGAGGAAATTAAATATGTAGGGGGAGGTCGAATCTCGTCTTATTTATTCTTTTTTTTATGTTATGTATCTGTGTTTTTATTCTTTTTTCTTTCTTAAGTTAAGGAATTTACAACAAGTCTCTTGCAAAAATAACTATCCTATCCCCTTTCTACAATCTCTCTATATCCTTGTTACATAAGGTAAGTATTGTATAATAGTTCGGTTTTCCGCGATTTTTTCCATTCCTCTGTGTAAATACCCTAATATGGGTTCACAATCAATAACATCCTCACCATCGAGAGTAACGATCAGTCGAAGAACACCATGCATTGATGGGTGTTGAGGGCCCATATTGACTATCATGAGATCTTTTCTTGTAAGCGGTAGACTCATATCCTTTCTTCCTTAATTCATTATTCCATGAAAATGGATTATTCCATGAATTCCTCAAAGCGAGGCTCATCAAAATGAAAAATCTAAGACTACTATAAGACTACTAAAAAAATAATAAAACAAGAAAAAAATTTGAACGATTAAATTACTGCTCCCGAATATTCAACTGACCGATTAATTTCTTATAACGTACTCTATTTTTCTTTGCCAAATAAGCCAGCAAACGTCGACGTTTTCCCAAAAGTCTTCGTAGACCTCTTTCCGATGAAAAATCTTTTTTGTGTAATTCCAAATGTGAAGCAAGTCTCCGTATCTTATTGGTGAAACTGAATACTTGAAATTCAACAGAACCCCTGTTTTCTTCTTTTTCTTCTTTAACCATAAATCCAAAAATTTTTCTACCTCCTTTCTTTTTCATGTATTTTTCTGATCAGGAAAAATACAAAATTATGTCAGTTATTTTGAAGTTATTCTAATCTCGTACACACACAAATTTGCAATTATTCATCTACTACTGGAATTTGGATTTATTTTATCGATGCAAATTGGATTTGGATAGAAGGGTACATTCTTTCTAATATTTTAGATAGAAGAAATGTTTCTTCTATCTAAAATATTAGAAAGAATTTTGCTGA
>NW_028259461.1:3316397-3331397 GCF_056163025.1 Triticum urartu | reverse complement strand
TTATATTATATCATGGACTCGAAAAACGGATCTGAATTTGACTGAAATGCACGATCTTCACAGGTATCACTTTTCACGATACCTAAAAGGTGGAATAGCGATTTTCGAACCATTTCCTATAAGAGAATGGTTTCCATTACTTTGAGAAATGGATTCTTATATCAAACTATAGCTATTGCATTAAAGAAGAAAAGAAACTAATAGAAGTCGAAGACGCGGAATGATAGTGAATAGAGAGAAAGATTCTTCTGATTTTCTTGTTTCTATCTACTAGACGCCGTAGAGAATTGAGAATTTTCATGTCTTTCAATTCTCGTACTCGTAATTGGAAAGTTATGGAAGGAGACCCATCATTTTGCAATGAAAACAACATATAAAACTCTGGACAATTTCGAAATCAGGCCAAGCGTCTTAATACATATGCAAAAAAATTCATTATTGGCCCACCATTGATTAGAAGATTTAGCTTGTATGAATCGCTATTGGTTTGATACGAATAATGACAATCGTTTCAGTATGTTAAGGATACAGATGTATCCACAATTCATTTAGAGTTACTTAATAGTCTATTTCTTATACCATATCTCTATCCCGTGAAATTCTCGAGCCAAAAGATGGATGCATATGCTGTGTTTCATTTTGCTAAATGATATCAATTAAATGGTGTATCAATTCCATAAATTGCATATAGCAATAAATAAATCAGCAAAATTCTTTCTAATATTTTAGATAGAAGAAACATTTCTTCTATCTAAAATATTAGAAAGAATGTACCCTTCTATCCAAATCCAATTTGCATCGATAAAATAAATCCAAATTCCAGTAGTAGATGAATAATTGCAAATTTGTGTGTGTACGAGATTAGAATAACTTCAAAATAACTGACATAATTTTGTATTTTTCCTGATCAGAAAAATACATGAAAAAGAAAGGAGGTAGAAAAATTTTTGGATTTATGGTTAAAGAAGAAAAAGAAGAAAACAGGGGTTCTGTTGAATTTCAAGTATTCAGTTTCACCAATAAGATACGGAGACTTGCTTCACATTTGGAATTACACAAAAAAGATTTTTCATCGGAAAGAGGTCTACGAAGACTTTTGGGAAAACGTCGACGTTTGCTGGCTTATTTGGCAAAGAAAAATAGAGTACGTTATAAGAAATTAATCGGTCAGTTGAATATTCGGGAGCAGTAATTTAATCGTTCAAATTTTTTTCTTGTTTTATTATTTTTTTAGTAGTCTTATAGTAGTCTTAGATTTTTCATTTTGATGAGCCTCGCTTTGAGGAATTCATGGAATAATCCATTTTCATGGAATAATGAATTAAGGAAGAAAGGATATGAGTCTACCGCTTACAAGAAAAGATCTCATGATAGTCAATATGGGCCCTCAACACCCATCAATGCATGGTGTTCTTCGACTGATCGTTACTCTCGATGGTGAGGATGTTATTGATTGTGAACCCATATTAGGGTATTTACACAGAGGAATGGAAAAAATCGCGGAAAACCGAACTATTATACAATACTTACCTTATGTAACAAGGTGGGATTATTTAGCTACTATGTTTACAGAAGCAATAACAGTAAATGCACCAGAATTCTTGGAGAATATTCAAATACCACAAAGAGCCAGCTATATTAGGGTAATTATGTTAGAATTAAGCCGGATAGCTTCTCACTTGCTATGGCTTGGACCTTTTATGGCGGATCTCGGCGCACAGACTCCTTTTTTCTATATTTTTAGAGAGAGAGAATTAATATATGATCTATTTGAAGCTGCTACAGGTATGCGAATGATGCACAATTACTTTCGCATCGGAGGAGTAGCCGCCGATCTACCTTATGGATGGATCGATAAATGTTTAGATTTCTGTGATTATTTTTTACGCGGAGTTGTTGAATATCAACAACTTATTACACAGAATCCAATTTTTTTAGAGCGAGTTGAAGGAGTAGGTTTTATTAGCGGAGAAGAAGCAGTAAATTGGGGCTTATCGGGACCGATGTTACGAGCTTCTGGAATACAATGGGATCTTCGTAAAGTAGATCCTTATGAGTCTTACAACCAATTTGATTGGAAAGTCCAATGGCAAAAAGAAGGGGATTCGTTAGCTCGCTATTTAGTACGAATTGGTGAAATGAGGGAATCCATCAAAATAATTCAACAAGCTGTAGAAAAAATTCCTGGAGGACCTTATGAAAATTTAGAAGTCCGACGCTTTAAGAAAGAAAATAATTCTGAATGGAATGATTTTGAGTATAAATTTCTTGGTAAAAAACCTTCGCCCAATTTTGAATTGTCAAGACAAGAGCTTTATGTAAGAGTAGAAGCCCCAAAAGGTGAATTAGGGATTTATCTAGTAGGAGATGATAGCCTTTTCCCCTGGAGATGGAAAATCCGTCCACCCGGGTTTATTAATTTGCAAATTCTTCCTCAGCTAGTTAAAAAAATGAAATTGGCTGATATCATGACGATATTAGGTAGTATAGATATCATTATGGGGGAAGTTGATCGTTGAAATGATAATAGATAGGGTAGAGGTAGAAACTATCAATTCTTTTTCGAAATTGGAATTATTAAAAGAAGTCTATGGACTGATATCGATTCTACCCATTTTGACCCTCCTTTTGGGAATAACAATAGAGGTACTCGTAATTGTGTGGTTAGAAAGAGAAATATCTGCGTCGATACAACAACGTATTGGTCCTGAATATGCTGGCCCCCTGGGCCTGCTTCAAGCTATAGCAGATGGGACTAAGCTACTTTTTAAAGAAGATATTCTGCCATCCCGAGGAGATATTTCTTTATTTAGCATTGGACCCTCTATAGCAGTCATATCAGTTTTATTAAGTTTTTTAGTTATCCCTTTGGGATATCATTTTGTTTTAGCCGATCTTAGTATTGGTGTTTTTTTATGGATTGCCATTTCAAGTATAGCTCCTATTGGTCTTCTTATGGCAGGATATAGCTCAAATAATAAATATTCTTTTTCAGGCGGTCTACGAGCTGCTGCTCAATCCATTAGTTATGAAATACCATTAACTTTTTGTGTGCTAGCAATATCTCTACGTGTGATTCGTTAAAATAGATCTTTTTCCTATAAAATCCATTAACTATTTATATTCCTTTTCTTATTTAGTATTTGGGTTGGTAAGTTAAACTAGATAGCTATATGAGTGAAACAAAACAGCTTATAAATTTGTAGTAAAAAGAAAAAATCTCATTTCCTACGTACAAGAAAAAAGTGGAAGTAAACATAAGCAGTGTAAACTCTTTATCCCAAGGTTGATATTTTTTAATTAGTCATCATATCTTGAAGCGGCCAAGAATAAAGGATTCACGATATGGAATTCCATTACTAGAATACTCCTAGTTATTACTATAACTTAATAATCCATAAGAAGAATCCACCAAAAGTTAGTGAAGGGTTAGGAACACTAAAGTACATAAAGGATTAGTAATGGAAAATCTAAAACATTAGAGATTTTTGCCCATAAAAGGAATCATAATAAGGACTTGCAATTTGTAGAAATTATCAAGTAGTACTTTCTTCGGATTCCGATCCAGAGTATGTTCCCATTCACTTGTTAAGGAAATGGCTATCAAGAACGAATTAACCCTTTATCCATTTTTTCTTTTTAAATACCCCCTCCCTGGGGAAAGAAGAATAGTAAAAAAGATATGGAGTGCACTAGAAAAAATTTTCATTATTTCCTTCCTCTATCCATATTCATGCAGAATTGCTCATGAACTAATACCCAACTCTTTCCATTTATTAATTGAATTCCTATAACAAGTAACAAGTGTTTTATTCCAAGATTAAGTTATTACTGAACAAAGAAAAATTTTCATTATATTATAAAGGATGAGATCAATTCGGAAGCGCTTTTTCTTATTCTAGCAGACGGAATTCCTTTGGTCTAATTTAGGACTTTCAAATCTATTTTATTTTATCTAATTCTATCTACGCCCCCGGGGCTAGGAACAAAACAGTCCTTTCCTTTTTCTGATCATAGAGAAGCCGTATGAAGCTAAGGTTTCATGTACGGTTTTGAAATAGCGGTGGGAACTGTGATGTTATCACCGACTATGATTATCTAACAGTTCAAGTACAGTTGATATAGTTGAAGCACAGTCAAAATACGGTTTTTTTGGATGGAATATTTGGCGTCAGCCTATAGGTTTTCTGGTTTTTTTAATTTCTTCTTTGGCAGAATGTGAAAGATTACCCTTTGATTTACCAGAAGCGGAGGAAGAATTAGTAGCAGGTTACCAAACTGAATATTCCGGTATCAAATATGGTTTATTTTATCTTGTTTCTTACCTAAATTTATTAGTTTCTTCTTTATTTGTAACAGTTCTCTACTTGGGCGGGTGGAATTTATCTATTCCCTATATATCCTTTTTTGATTTTTTCCAAATGAATAAAGCAGTTGGAATTTTGGAAATGACAATGGGTATATTTATTACATTAACTAAAGCTTATTTATTTCTCTTCATTTCTATCACAATAAGATGGACTTTACCGAGGATGAGAATGGATCAGTTATTAAATCTTGGATGGAAATTTCTTTTACCTATTTCCCTGGGCAATCTCTTATTAACAACCTCTTCTCAACTTGTTTCACTATAAATAAGATAATACAATAATAGTAAGAATATTTTCAACACAAAAGCTCTCTCAAACAAGAGAAAGAAACATATCTTTTTCATAGATATTTAGAATGAATATGTTCCCTATGGTAACTGGGTTCATGAGTTATGGTCAACAAACAATACGTGCTACAAGGTACATAGGTCAAAGTTTCATAACTACCTTATCCCACACAAATCGTTTACCTATAACGATTCACTACCCTTATGAAAAATCAATTACACCAGAGCGTTTCCGAGGGCGAATCCACTTTGAATTTGATAAATGTATTGCTTGTGAAGTATGTGTTCGCGTATGTCCGATAGATTTACCCGTTGTGGATTGGAGATTTGAAAAGGATATTAAAAGAAAACAATTGCTTAATTATAGTATTGATTTCGGAGTTTGTATATTTTGTGGCAATTGTGTTGAGTACTGTCCAACAAGCTGTTTATCAATGACTGAAGAATATGAACTTTCTACCTATGATCGTCATGAATTGAATTACAATCAAATTGCTTTAAGTCGGTTACCAATCTCCATAATGGGAGATTACACAATTCAAACAATTAGGAATTCGTCTGAAAGTAAAATAAACAAAGAAAAATCTTCGAATTCAAGAACGATTACTGATTACTAAACTTTGATTTTGTCTTTCTGTTATAAAAATCTAATAATTCTTTATTAAACTTTAAAATTAAACTATAAAGAAAAACGAAAAACTACTGCTTATTGGAAATTATTTCTTATTTTAAATCAGACTAGATTTTCGTGATATAATATAATTTATAACTATAAGTTTATACACAAAAAAATACCCTAATCCTTTTTTCCTTCCTTGAATCCTTTAGTTTTAGTCAGTTCATGAAAAATTTTATACTATTAATTTCTTTTTATCCATAATGGATTTACCTGGACCAATACATGAGATTCTTATGCTATTTGGGGGATTTGTTCTTCTACTAGGGGGTCTAGGAGTAGTATTACTTACCAACCCCATTTATTCTGCCTTTTCGCTGGGATTAGTTCTTGTTTGTATATCCTTATTCTATTTTTTATTAAATTCCTACTTTGTAGCTGTCGCACAACTTCTTATTTATGTGGGAGCCATAAATGTCTTGATCATATTCGCTGTAATGTTCGTAAATGGCTCAGAATGGTCTAAAGATAAGAATTATTGGACTATTGGAGATGGGTTCACTTCACTCGTTTGTATAACTATTGTTTTTTCACTAATGACTACTATCCCAGATACGTCGTGGTATGGAATTCTTTGGACTACAAGATCAAACCAAATAGTAGAACAGGGTCTCATAAATAATGTTCAACAAATTGGAATTCATTTAGCAACCGATTTTTATCTTCCGTTTGAACTCATTTCCATAATTCTTCTAGTTTCTTTAATAGGTGCAATTACTATGGCTCGGCAATAAGAAAACTTAGAAAAAGTACAAATTATAAGAATTGCAAATCTAAAATAAATAACTAAAGAATCACAATTTTGATTTAGTAAAATCCATCTACTGCCAACAAATACCTCCTTTTTTTTTTTTTTTTTTTTCTTTTGTTGTGTAATTGTTCTATTGTAATTAATTGAATCGGTTCAATTCTTGCCCTCATATTGAAATGAATCGAGATTGATAAGGAGTTAGTTAATGATGTTTGAGCATGTACTTTTTTTGAGTGTCTATTTATTTTCGATTGGTATCTATGGATTGATCACAAGCCGAAACATGGTTAGAGCTCTAATATGTCTTGAACTTATACTGAATTCAATTAATCTAAATCTCGTAACATTTTCTGATCTATTTGATAGTCGCCAATTAAAAGGAGATATTTTCGCAATTTTTGTTATAGCCCTTGCAGCTGCTGAAGCCGCTATTGGACTATCCATTCTTTCTTCCATCCATCGTAATAGGAAATCCACTCGTATCAATCAATCTAATTTATTGAATAATTAGACTTTTGAATAATTAGACATAGAATCCTCTAAACAAAGGCGCACATATTAAAATAAATAGAAATCAATACTATTTTCTTAGTATTATTTGAGAATATCCATTTTTTTTAGTAGATTATTGCATAGTATTCTTTTTCACTTAAATGAATTTTTGTATTTGTAATTCATTGATATTGCAATTTGAATATTGCAATAATTTATATTGAAAAGACGATAGCCAATTTATTGGCTAATTCGAATTCGTCTGTACAATTCGTAAAATTCTTTCTTATTTCTTATTTATTGTTGAAATCCAAAATTAAAGTCTCTTGGCTCTCTTCACGCTTTCTCACAAACAGATTAAAAAATAGATTTTTTTTTTTGAAGTTTGGATAAACCATTGCTTCGTCTGGTGTCTACAATACATATGACTCATTATAGTACTAATTTCATTTTTACCAGATCGAAAAATTTTATGTTGAAAAGAAAAATTTATAGATCCAATGTCACATTCCGTAAAAATTTACGATACATGTATAGGATGCACTCAATGTGTACGAGCTTGTCCAACAGATGTATTAGAAATGATACCCTGGGATGGATGTAAAGCCAAGCAAATTGCTTCCGCGCCGAGAACCGAAGATTGTGTGGGTTGTAAGAGATGTGAATCTGCCTGCCCGACAGATTTTTTAAGTGTCCGCGTTTATTTAGGGCCTGAAACAACACGTAGCATGGCTCTATCTTATTGATACGTTACAAAAAACTTCACTCGAATCGTCTGATTCCTCTTTACCGAAGAAGCCTGTGCTCGAAATAATCGAGCACGGGCTTTTCTGGTCAAAACGTATCTTGTCTTTATCACTTTATCATGAGTTATTTTCCTTGGTTAACAATACTTGTTGTTTTGCCGATATTTGCAGGTTCATTAATTTTCTTTTTACCTCATAAGGGAAACAAAGTCGTTAGGTGGTATACTATATCTATTTGTTTATTAGAATTCCTTCTAATGACTTATGCGTTCTGTTATCATTTCCAACTGGAGGATCCCTTAATCCAATTAAAGGAGGATTATAAATGGATAGATGTCTTCGATTTCCACTGGAGATTGGGAATCGATGGACTTTCATTAGGATCTATTTTATTGACAGGATTTATCACTACTTTAGCTACTTTAGCAGCTTGGCCAATTACACGGAATTCGCGATTATTCTATTTCCTGATGCTCGCAATGTATAGTGGTCAAATAGGATTATTTTCTTCGCGAGACCTTTTACTTTTTTTTATCATGTGGGAGTTAGAATTAATTCCTGTTTACTTACTTTTATCCATGTGGGGGGGGAAGAGGCGTCTATATTCAGCTACAAAGTTTATTTTGTATACTGCAGGCGGTTCCATTTTTTTCTTAATCGGAGTTCTGGGTATGGGCTTATATGGTTCCAACGAACCAGGATTAGATTTGGAAAGATTAATTAATCAATCATACCCTGCAACCTTGGAAATACTTTTATATTTTGGCTTCCTTATTGCTTATGCTGTCAAATTGCCGATTATACCCCTACATACGTGGTTACCAGATACCCATGGGGAAGCACATTATAGTACATGTATGCTTTTAGCGGGAATATTATTAAAGATGGGAGCATATGGATTGATTCGGATCAACATGGAATTGTTACCTCATGCTCATTATCTATTTTCGCCCTGGTTAGTAATAATAGGAGCGATCCAAATAATCTATGCAGCTTCAACTTCTCTTGGTCAACGAAATTTCAAAAAAAGAATAGCTTATTCCTCTGTATCTCACATGGGTTTCATAATTATAGGAATTGGTTCCATAACCAACATTGGACTCAATGGAGCTATTTTACAAATATTATCCCATGGATTTATTGGTGCTACACTTTTTTTCTTGGCAGGAACCGCTTCTGATAGAATGCGTCTTGTTTATCTCGAAGAACTGGGGGGAATATCTATCCCAATGCCTAAAATTTTTACCATGTTTAGTAGCTTTTCAATGGCTTCTCTTGCCTTACCAGGAATGAGTGGTTTTGTCGCAGAATTAGTAGTATTTTTTGGACTAATTACTAGTCCAAAATTTCTGTTAATGCCAAAAACACTAATTACTTTTGTAATGGCAATTGGAATGATATTAACTCCTATTTATTTATTATCTATGTTACGCCAGATGTTCTATGGATACAAGCTATTTAATGTTCCAAACGCAAATTTTGTGGATTCTGGACCACGAGAACTCTTTATTTTAATCTGTATCTTTTTACCAGTAATAGGAATTGGTATTTATCCAGATTTTGTTCTCTCCCTATCCGTTGACAGGGTAGAGGCTCTCTTATCCAATTATTATCCTAAATAGGTTTGCTTTTTTTTACTCGTCTGCTCTATTAATGCAGAAATAAGTAAAAAAGTATATAATGCAGAAATAAGTAAAAAAGTATAATTAGATCTATCTCGAATTTTTGAGAACCCTTTGATAAGGCGTTCAAGGGGTTCTCAAATAAAACATAAAAGTAAAAACCTTCATTTCATGAAGGTTTTATTTTATGTAATCATTTAGGTGTTAATGTAAACGAACCATAACTATGTAAGCCTATTCCTAATAGATTTATACCAAAATAACAAATCCAAATTATAAGAAATCCTATCAAAGCTATAAGTGCAGAATTCGTACCCTTCCAATTTGGATTTGTTCTACTATGTAAATAAATTGCGAATATGGTCCAAGTAATAAATGCCCAAGTTTCCTTAGGATCCCAATTCCAATAGGATCCCCAGGCCTCATTAGCCCATACTGCTCCACAAAGAATACCTACGGTTAAAAGGGTAAATCCTAGGCTAATGACACGATAACTCCAAGAATCCAAACGCTCCGTTAATTGATATTTGTAATAATTTGGAAATGAAGGGACAGAGGTTCTTTTTAAAGCACTTCTTTTTGCATAAAAATATTTAATATCACTAAAGAAAAATGTTTTATTTAAAACATTTTTTTTCTTTTTAGAAAAGAAATGGAAATTATTTCGAAATCTAATGATTAGAATAGCGGCAGATAATAAGGATCCGCACAAAAGAGTTGCATAGCTTAATAACATCATACTGACATGCATCATTAACCACTGAGATTGTAGAGCAGGTACTAGTATCGTGGATTGATGCATTTCAGTTAAAAGACCCGATGTGGCAAAGCCTTGCGTTAAAATAGTACTTGGCGTAGTTATTGTGCTTAAATCATTTTTAGAGTTCTGTATTTTAGGAATGGTATGAAGAATATACAGGGCCCATGAAAGGAAGATCAATGACTCATATAAATTACTTAATGGAAAATGTCCCGAGGAAGCCCAACGAGAAACTAAGAATCCTGTTATAGAGAAAAAAGTAACTATCATTCCTTTTTCTGACGAATCGCGTAATCCTCCAAGTTCACGAACTAATAAGGTTATAAAATGAATCGTAATCACAATTGAAATCGTTGAGAAAGAGATATGAGTTAGTATATGTTCTAAAGTTGCAAATAGCATAAGGGGAAGGTCCCATTACAAAATTGTAAATTTCGAATTGATTTCTAATCTATTGTATTCTTTTTCAAGAATGCCGCCACTCGGATTCGAACCGAGATGCTTGAGCACTGCTTCCTAAGAGCAGCGTGTCTACCAATTTCACCATGGCGGCTAACTTCAAATAATAGGTAACTTAAAAGAATAATAGCTATTATCTTGGGAATCGTCGATATTGGGAAAGTCCATAAAATTTAGGAACATTAGAGTTTTCATTAAAATAGACTTCGTTTGGTAGTATCGTTTCCATTTTTTTTTTTTACAATAAACTCTTGCTTTGCCCAATAGAAACACAAACACTGCTTGAAAGAGTTGGAACTTCTTTTTTCTAACTTGCAATTATAGAACTAATTTTTTCTAATTAATTTCCCCTTTACATTTTGAAAATTCTTTCAATACAATGAAAAAAATCCAAAAGGGTTTCTATTTAATGATGAAATTAAAATAAAATGGATAAATAGAAAAGGCTTTTTGGATTTTTTAAAAATTTCTAGAATGAAAGTCTTTATGCTCTTATTAATAAGATTTACTAACCTTATGATTTTGGAGAAGATAGGTGGAAGTTGTAAGTCCTATTGTAAGAATACTCCACTTTTCATAATTTTCCTAATAGAATATGAGGATTCTATTAGGAAAATTATGAAAAGTTCATTGATAGGAAAAGAATACTTAGCACACAGTATACCAAACAAAACTTTTTTTTTCTTGTATATATAAGATAAGAGGGGTTTTTTGTTCTAAGAATATTGTACCGAGTAATTCGACACATAAAAGTACATTCAAAGAAGAATCCAAATTATTAAATAATTGGAATTCTTTTTTGATAAGTCAATTCATATTATTCCAAAATCTTATTATTTGTTTGTTGCCCAGAAAAACCCTTTGGTTTTGGATGCTCATTACCGCTCGAAAATGATCTTGATTTTACTAAAGAATAAGATTGTACTATGGAAAAATAAGTCTTTTTCTTCCAAATATTTTTACGAATACGCTTTTTTGACATTGAAGTACGTTTTTTTGGAACTGCCATTCAAAAAGGAAATTACTTTTTTCTAGTTGTATGTGAAAGACATCTATTGCTGCAAATCAATCCTTCTTTCTTCTTTTTATTAGTATTTATACTTAGATACTGAAAGATACTTAAATTTTGAATTATTTTTTACTTCATTTTGTCTAATGCGGATAAGACAACAAGAATTTTTTAACATTTTTTCTTTATATATTTTATACTTTTTTTTTAATAATATAGAATATATAGAAGGGTTTCTCATTTAAATCTATTTATATCTATTTATATATCAAGTATACTCCATATATAGATATATGGTATGGAAGCCTATCCCCCATATAAGATAAGACGGGGGGATAAAAAGAAGGGAAAATGAAAATAGTTAATTAAGTTCAGAATGGTATTCCATAAAGGAAAGGAATTCCAATCAAAACAAAAAATACTGAGTCTCTTAAACAAGACATTCTAAAACTTAGGTAATTTATAGTCATTAGAATTTTAGTTCTATATGAAGTAAGGACTATTCGATAATTTCTTATAAACATAGGTTTTCATTGGAATTCACTCAATCAGTTAATTATGGAACAAGAGAGCTGTTTCATCTTTGTTTTAAAGAAATATAAAAATGAATTATGAATAGAAAGTAAAATGATTCCACTTTTTTTTTTTTATTTTTATAAATATCTTTATTTAGTTAATAAAATAACTTCGTTACCTAGTTATTTTATTAACTTTTTTAATTTAACCAACTAAACCCATTCTTAATTTTTAATTATTTCAATGAGATAAATTTTGGAAAAATTAAGAATTTCAGTATTTTTTCTTATTCTTTTTATTTATTCTTTCAGAAAGAGATAAGAATTGGTTTGGTGAATCGGAAACAATTTTATAGAAAAATTGAAGTAAAAATTGAAGTAAAAATTGCAATTTCTTTTCTTATGGAACATACATATCAATATGCATGGGTAATCCCTCTTCTCCCACTTCCAGTTATTATGTCAATGGGATTTGGCCTTATTCTTATTCCGACAGCAACAAAAAATCTTCGTCGCATATGGGCTTTTCCTAGTGTTTTACTCTTAAGTATAGCTATGGTATTCTCAGTTCAACTGTCTATTCAACAAATAAATGGAAGTTCGATCTATCAATATCTATGGTCTTGGACCGTCAATAATGATTTTTCTTTAGAATAATTTGGATACTTGATTGACCCACTTACTTCTATTATGTTAATACTAATTACTACTGTAGGAATCCTGGCTTATTTATA
This sequence comes from Triticum urartu, assembly GCF_056163025.1. Taxonomy (NCBI): domain Eukaryota; kingdom Viridiplantae; phylum Streptophyta; class Magnoliopsida; order Poales; family Poaceae; genus Triticum; species Triticum urartu. The sequence goes on along the minus strand of NW_028259461.1, from coordinate 3,318,976 downwards.
GTGATGGTTATATGTCTCACGATGAAGGATATTTGAGATTTTTTGTTTATATAAGTTTTTTCAATACTTCCATGTTGGGATTGGTTACTAGCTCCAATTTGATACAAATTTATTTTTTTTGGGAACTCGTGGGAATGTGTTCTTATTTATTGATAGGCTTTTGGTTTACACGACCAATCGCAGCGAGTGCTTGTCAAAAAGCTTTTGTAACTAATCGTGTAGGGGATTTTGGTCTATTATTAGGAATTTTAGGTTTTTTTTGGATAACAGGTAGTTTAGAGTTTAGGGATTTGTTCAAAATAGCTAATAACTGGATTCCTAATAATGGAATTAACTCTTTACTTACTACTTTGTGTGCTTTTTTATTATTCCTTGGTGCAGTTGCGAAATCCGCACAATTCCCTCTTCACGTATGGTTACCCGATGCTATGGAAGGGCCCACTCCTATTTCGGCTCTTATACACGCAGCAACTATGGTTGCTGCGGGAATTTTTCTTCTAGCTCGACTTCTTCCTCTTTTCATATCTTTACCTTTGATAATGAGTTTTATTTCTTTAGTAGGTACAATAACACTATTCTTAGGAGCTACTTTAGCTCTTGCTCAGAGAGATATTAAAAGAAGCTTAGCCTATTCTACAATGTCTCAATTGGGTTATATGATGTTAGCTCTAGGTATAGGTTCTTATCAAGCTGCTTTATTCCATTTGATCACTCATGCTTATTCAAAAGCTTTATTGTTCTTGGGATCCGGATCCGTTATTCATTCAATGGAACCTCTTGTTGGATATTCACCAGATAAAAGTCAAAATATGGTTCTTATGGGCGGTTTAAGAAAATACATTCCAATCACAAGAACTACTTTTTTATGGGGTACACTTTCTCTTTGTGGTATTCCACCTCTTGCTTGCTTCTGGTCCAAAGATGAAATCCTTAGTAATAGTTGGTTGTATTCGCCCTTTTTTGGAATAATAGCCTCCTTTACTGCAGGATTAACTGCCTTTTATATGTTTCGGATATATTTACTTACATTTGATGGGTATTTGCGTGTTCATTTTCAAAATTACAGTAGCACTAAAGAGAGTTCCTTGTATTCAATATCCTTATGGGGAAAAAGGATACCCAAAGGAGTGAATAGGGATTTCGTTTTATCAACAACGAAGAGTGGAGTTTCTTTTTTTTCACAAAATATACCAAAAATTCAAGGTAATACAAGAAATAGGATAGGATCCTTTACTACGTCTTTTGGGGCTAAAAAAACTTTTGCCTATCCTTGCCTATCCGCATGAAACGGGAAATACTATGTTATTTCCTCTTCTTATATTACTACTTTTCACTTTGTTCATTGGATTCATAGGAATCTCTTTTGATAATGGAGGAATTGGTAATGGAATAGCAGAGTTAACCATATTATCAAAGTGGTTAACTCCCTCAATAAACTTTACCCAGGAAAGTTCTAATTCTTTTGTAAATTCATATGAATTTATTACTAATGCAATTTCTTCTGTAAGTCTAGCTATCTTTGGTTTATTCATAGCATATATCTTCTATGGATCCGCTTATTCTTTTTTTCAGAATTTGGATTTAATAAACTCTTTTTACAAAGGAAATCCTAAAAAAGAATTTTTAGATCAAGTAAAAAAAAATATATACAGTTGGTCATATAATCGTGGTTATATAGATATTTTCTATACTAGGGTCTTTACCCTCGGTATAAGAGGGTTAACCGAACTCACGGAGTTTTTTGATAAGGGTGTTATTGATGGAATTACCAATGGAGTGGGTCTTGCTAGTTTTTGTATAGGAGAGGAAATTAAATATGTAGGGGGAGGTCGAATCTCGTCTTATTTATTCTTTTTTTTATGTTATGTATCTGTGTTTTTATTCTTTTTTCTTTCTTAAGTTAAGGAATTTACAACAAGTCTCTTGCAAAAATAACTATCCTATCCCCTTTCTACAATCTCTCTATATCCTTGTTACATAAGGTAAGTATTGTATAATAGTTCGGTTTTCCGCGATTTTTTCCATTCCTCTGTGTAAATACCCTAATATGGGTTCACAATCAATAACATCCTCACCATCGAGAGTAACGATCAGTCGAAGAACACCATGCATTGATGGGTGTTGAGGGCCCATATTGACTATCATGAGATCTTTTCTTGTAAGCGGTAGACTCATATCCTTTCTTCCTTAATTCATTATTCCATGAAAATGGATTATTCCATGAATTCCTCAAAGCGAGGCTCATCAAAATGAAAAATCTAAGACTACTATAAGACTACTAAAAAAATAATAAAACAAGAAAAAAATTTGAACGATTAAATTACTGCTCCCGAATATTCAACTGACCGATTAATTTCTTATAACGTACTCTATTTTTCTTTGCCAAATAAGCCAGCAAACGTCGACGTTTTCCCAAAAGTCTTCGTAGACCTCTTTCCGATGAAAAATCTTTTTTGTGTAATTCCAAATGTGAAGCAAGTCTCCGTATCTTATTGGTGAAACTGAATACTTGAAATTCAACAGAACCCCTGTTTTCTTCTTTTTCTTCTTTAACCATAAATCCAAAAATTTTTCTACCT
>NW_028259461.1:3278726-3298397 GCF_056163025.1 Triticum urartu | reverse complement strand
TGAGAGATATGAGCAAGAGGCTTCAAGAAAACTTGTGTTTTCAGAATTATATGAAGCCAGTAAAGAAACAAAAAATCCATGGGTATTTGAACCCGAGTACCCGGGAAAAAGCAGAATATTTGATGGAAGAACAGGCGACCCCTTTGAGCAACCTGTTCTAATAGGGAAGTCCTATATCTTAAAATTAATTCATCAAGTTGATGAGAAAATTCATGGGCGTTCTACTGGGCCCTACTCACTTGTTACACAACAACCGGTTAGAGGAAGAGCCAAGCAAGGGGGACAACGAGTAGGAGAAATGGAAGTTTGGGCTTTAGAAGGATTTGGTGTTGCTCATATTTTACAAGAGATACTTACTTATAAATCTGACCATCTTATAGCTCGCCAAGAAATACTTAATGCTACGATCTGGGGAAAAAGAATACCTAATCATGAGGATCCTCCAGAATCTTTTCGAGTGCTCGTTCGAGAACTACGATCTTTGGCTCTAGAACTGAATCATTTCCTTGTATCTGAAAAGAACTTCCAGGTTAATAGGGAGGAAGTTTGATCGGAATAAATATAAATTCTTTTCTTATTTCTATTTTATGATTGACCAATATAAACATCAACAACTTCAAATTGGACTCGTTTCCCCTCAACAAATAAAGGCTTGGGCTAACAAAAACCTACCTAATGGAGAAGTCGTTGGCGAAGTCACAAGGCCCTCTACTTTTCATTATAAAACCGATAAACCAGAAAAAGATGGATTGTTTTGCGAAAGAATCTTTGGACCCATAAAAAGCGGGATTTGCGCTTGTGGCAATTCTCGAGCGAGCGGAGCTGAAAACGAAGACGAAAGATTTTGCCAAAAATGCGGGGTCGAATTTGTGGATTCTCGGATACGAAGATATCAAATGGGATACATCAAACTCGCATGTCCCGTGACTCATGTGTGGTATTTGAAAGGTCTTCCTAGTTATATCGCGAATCTTTTAGATAAACCTCTTAAGAAGTTGGAGGGCCTAGTATACGGCGATTTCTCTTTTGCTAGGCCCAGCACTAAAAAACCCACTTTTTTACGATTACGAGGTTTATTCGAAGAGGAAATTGCATCCTGTAACCACAGCATTTCTCCCTTTTTTTCTACCCCAGGCTTTGCAACATTTCGAAATCGGGAAATTGCGACAGGAGCAGGTGCTATTAGAGAACAATTAGCAGATTTGGATTTGCGAATTATTATAGAGAATTCTTTGGTCGAATGGAAGGAATTAGAAGACGAGGGGTATAGTGGAGATGAGTGGGAAGATAGAAAAAGACGAATAAGAAAAGTTTTTTTGATTAGACGCATGCAATTGGCGAAACATTTTATTCAAACAAATGTAGAACCAGAATGGATGGTTTTGTGCTTATTACCGGTTCTTCCTCCCGAATTGAGACCTATTGTTTATAGGTCTGGAGATAAAGTAGTGACTTCAGACATTAATGAACTTTATAAGAGAGTTATCCGTCGGAACAACAATCTTGCCTATCTATTAAAAAGAAGTGAATTAGCGCCAGCAGATTTAGTAATGTGCCAGGAAAAATTGGTACAAGAAGCCGTGGATACACTTCTTGATAGTGGGTCCCGCGGGCAACCGACGAGGGATGGTCACAATAAAGTATACAAATCACTTTCAGATGTAATTGAAGGTAAAGAGGGAAGGTTTCGCGAGACTCTGCTTGGGAAACGGGTCGATTACTCGGGGCGTTCTGTCATTGTTGTGGGTCCTTCGCTTTCATTACATCAATGTGGATTACCTCTAGAGATAGCAATAAAGCTTTTTCAGCTATTTGTAATTCGCGATTTAATCACGAAACGCGCCACTTCTAATGTAAGGATTGCTAAAAGGAAAATTTGGGAAAAAGAACCCATTGTATGGGAAATACTTCAAGAAGTTATGCGGGGACATCCTGTACTGTTAAATAGAGCACCTACCCTGCATAGATTAGGCATACAGGCCTTTCAACCCACTTTAGTAGAGGGGCGTACTATTTCTTTACACCCATTAGTGTGTAAGGGTTTCAATGCGGACTTTGATGGAGATCAAATGGCTGTTCATCTACCTTTATCCTTGGAAGCTCAGGCAGAAGCCCGTTTACTTATGTTTTCTCATATGAATCTCTTATCTCCCGCTATTGGGGATCCTATTTGCGTACCAACCCAAGACATGCTTATCGGGCTTTATGTATTAACGATTGGAAAGCGTCGAGGTATTTGTGCAAATAGATATAATAGTTGCAGAAACTACCCAAATCTAAAAGTAAATTACAATAATAATAATAATTTTAAATATAGGAAAGATAAAGAACCCCATTTTTCTAGTTCTTATGATGCACTGGGAGCTTATAGACAAAAACTAATCAGTTTAGATAGTCCCTTGTGGCTACGATGGAACCTGGATCAACGCGTCATTGGGTCAAGAGAAGTTCCGATTGAAGTTCAATATGAATCTTTGGGGACTTATCATGAGATTTATGCCCACTATCTAATAATGGGAAATAGAAAAAAAGAAATTCGTTCGATATACATTCGAACCACTCTTGGTCATATTTCTTTTTATAGAGAAATAGAGGAAGCCATACAAGGATTTAGTCAGGCCTATTCATACACTACCTAAACAAGAAAGTTAGATTCGGCGATGCCCCTCCCCTTTCGGGGGGCATTCCGATTTCCCTAGTATCATCATTATTTGCCACGCGAATCCAGATTGAGATTGAGGCAATTAAGTTAATTAAATTTTCGAATCACTGACTCAGGCCCATTGTCGAATCCTACTCAGCAATTGTCGAATCCTACTCAGCCGAAAAGGGGGTACTTATGTATGGCGGAACGGGCCAATCTGGTCTTTCATAATAAAGAGATAGACGGAACTGGTATGAAACGACTTATTAGCAGATTAATAGATCATTTTGGAATGGGATATACATCCCATATACTGGATCAACTAAAGACTCTGGGCTTCCATCAAGCCACTACTACATCGATTTCGTTAGGAATCGAGGATCTTTTAACAATACCCTCTAAGGGATGGTTAGTCCAAGACGCGGAACAACAGAGTTTTCTTTTGGAGAAACACTATTATTATGGGGCTGTACACGCGGTAGAAAAATTACGCCAATCTGTTGAGATATGGTATGCGACAAGTGAATATTTGAAACAAGAAATGAATTCAAATTTTCGGATAACGGATCCTTCTAATCCAGTCTATCTAATGTCTTTTTCAGGAGCCAGAGGAAATGCATCTCAAGTACACCAATTAGTAGGTATGAGAGGATTAATGTCGGACCCTCAAGGACAAATGATTGATTTACCTATTCAAAGCAATTTACGCGAGGGACTTTCTTTGACAGAATATATAATTTCCTGCTATGGAGCCCGCAAAGGGGTTGTAGATACTGCTGTGCGAACAGCAGATGCTGGATATCTTACACGTAGACTTGTTGAAGTAGTTCAACATATTATTGTGCGTAGAAGAGATTGTGGTACTATCCGAGGTATTTCTGTAAGTCCTCAAAATGGGATGACGGAAAAACTTTTTGTCCAAACACTAATTGGTCGTGTATTAGCAGACGATATATATATCGGTTCACGATGCATTGCCGCGCGAAATCAAGATATTGGAATTGGATTAGTCAATCGATTCATAACTGCCTTTCGAGCACAACCATTTCGAGCACAACCAATATATATTAGAACCCCCTTTACTTGCCGAAGCACTTCTTGGATCTGTCAATTATGCTATGGCCGGAGTCCTACTCATAGTGATCTGGTCGAATTGGGAGAAGCCGTAGGTATTATTGCAGGTCAATCAATTGGGGAGCCAGGGACTCAACTAACATTAAGAACTTTTCATACTGGCGGAGTATTCACAGGGGGTACTGCCGACCTTGTACGATCCCCTTCGAATGGAAAAATAAAATTCAATGAGAATTTGGTTCACCCCACACGTACCCGTCATGGGCAGCCTGCTTTTCTATGTTATATAGACTTGCATGTAACTATTCAGAGTCAAGATATTCTATATAGTGTGAATATTCCCTCAAAAAGCTTGATTCTAGTGCAAAATGATCAATATGTAAAATCCGAACAAGTAATTGCGGAGATTCGTGCCGGAACGTCCACTTTACATTTTAAAGAAAGGGTACAAAAGCATATTTATTCTGAATCAGACGGCGAAATGCACTGGAGTACTGATGTTTACCATGCGCCCGAATATCAATATGGTAATCTTCGCCGATTACCAAAAACAAGCCATTTATGGATATTGTCAGTAAGTATGTGCAGATCCAGTATAGCGTCTTTTTCACTCCACAAGGATCAAGATCAAATGAATACTTATGGTAAAAAAGATAGGGAAATTCTTGATTATTCAACGTCGGATCGAATCATGTCCAATGGCCATTGGAATTTTATCTATCCTTCTATTTTTCAAGATAATTCAGATTTGTTGGCGAAAAAGCGAAGAAATAGGTTCGTCATTCCATTACAATATCATCAAGAACAAGAGAAAGAACTAATATCCTGTTTTGGGATTTCGATTGAAATCCCCCTTATGGGTGTTTTACGTAGAAATACTATTTTTGCTTATTTTGACGATCCCCGATACAGAAAAGATAAAAAGGGTTCAGGAATTGTTAAATTTAGATATAGGACCCTAGAAGAAGAATATAGGACTCGAGCGGAAGACTCAGAAGAGGAATATGAGACCCTAGAAGACGAATACAGGACCCGAGAGGACGAATATGAATATGAAACCCTAGAAGAATCTAAATATGGAATCCTAGAAGACGAATACGAATATGAAACCCTAGAAGACGAATATGGGAGCCCAGAAAACGAATATGGGAACCCAGAGAACGAATATAGGACTTTAGAGAAAGACTCAGAAGAGGAATATGGGAGCCCAGAGAGCAAATATAGGACCCAAGAGGACGAATATGGAACTCTAGAGGAAGACTCAGAAGACGAATATGGCAGCCCCGGGGAAAGCGCAGAGGAAAAATATGGTACTTTAGAGGAAGACTCAGAAGAAGATTCAGAGGACGAATACGAGAGCCCAGAGGAAGATTCCATCTTAAAAAAAGAGGGTTTGATTGAGCATCGAGGAACAAAAGAATTTAGTCTAAAATACCAAAAAGAAGTAGATCGGTTTTTTTTCATTCTTCAAGAACTTCATATCTTGCCGAGATCTTCATCCCTAAAGATACTTGACAATAGTATTATTGGAGTGAATACACAACTCACAAAAAATACAAGAAGTCGACTAGGCGGACTGGTCCGAGTGAAGAGAAAAAAAAGCCATACGGAACTCAAAATATTTTCCGGAGATATTCATTTTCCTGAAGAGGCGGATAAGATATTAGGTGGCTGTTTGATACCGCCAGAAAGACAAAAAAAAGATTCTAAGGAATCAAAAAAAAGGAAAAATTGGGTCTATGTTCAACGGAAAAAAATTCTCAAGAGCAAGGAAAAGTATTTTGTTTCCGTTCGCCCTACAGTGGCATATGAAATGGACGAAGGAAGAAATTTAGCAACACTTTTCCCGCAGGATCTCTTGCAAGAAGAAAATAATCTCCAAATTCGACTTGTCAATTTTATTTCTCATGAAAATAGCAAGTTAACTCAAAGAATTTATCACACAAATAGTCAATTTGTTAGAACTTGCTTAGTAGTGAATTGGGAACAAGAAGAAAAAGAAAAGGCTGGTGCTTCCCTTGTTGAGGTAAGAGCAAATGATCTTATTCGCGATTTCCTAAGAATTGAGTTAGTCAAGTCCACTATTTCGTATACACGAAAAAGGTATGGTAGGACAAGTGCAGGACCGATTCCCCATAATAGGTTAGATCGCGCCAATATCAATTCTTTTTATTCCAAGGCGAAGATTGAATCACTTAGCCAACATCCAGAAGCTATTGGCACTTTGTTGAATCGAAATAAAGAATACCACTCTTTGATGATTTTGTCGGCATCCAACTGTTCTCGAATTGGTTTATTCAAGAATTCAAAACATCCCAATGCGATAAAAGAATGGAATCCTAGAATTCCTATTCGAGAAATTTTTGGGCCCTTAGGCGCTATTGTAGCTAGTATATCGCATTTTTCTTCATCTTACTATTTACTAACGCATAATAAAATCCTGTTAAAAAAATATTTGTTCGTTGACAATTTAAAACAAACCTTCCAAGTACTTCAAGAACTTAAATACTCTTTAATAGATGAAAATAAAAGGATTTCTAATTTCGATAGTAACATAATGTTGGATCCATTCCTTTTGAATTGTCACTTTGTCCATCATGATTCTTGGGAAGAGACATTGGCAATAATTCACCTTGGACAATTTATTTGTGAAAATGTATGTCTATTTAAATCGCACATAAAAAAATCCGGTCAAATTTTCATTGTAAATATGAATTCCTTTGTTATAAGAGCAGCTAAACCTTATTTGGCCACTACAGGAGCAACTGTTAATGGTCATTATGGAGAAATCCTTTACAAGGGAGATAGGTTAGTTACGTTTATATATGAAAAATCGAGATCTAGTGACATAACGCAAGGTCTTCCAAAAGTGGAACAAATCTTTGAAGCGCGTTCAATTGATTCATTATCCCCGAATCTCGAAAGGAGAATTGAGGATTGGAATGAGCGTATACCAAGAATTCTTGGGGTCCCTTGGGGATTCTTGATTGGAGCTGAGCTAACCATAGCCCAAAGTCGTATCTCTTTGGTTAATAAAATCCAAAAGGTTTATCGATCCCAAGGGGTACAGATCCATAATAGACATATAGAGATTATTATACGCCAAGTAACATCAAAAGTGCGGGTTTCCGAAGATGGAATGTCTAATGTTTTTTCGCCTGGGGAATTAATCGGACTATTGCGAGCGGAACGAGCAGGACGAGCTTTGGATGAATCGATCTATTATCGGGCAATCTTATTGGGAATAACAAGGGCTTCCCTGAATACCCAAAGTTTCATATCTGAAGCAAGTTTTCAAGAAACTGCTCGAGTTTTAGCAAAAGCTGCCCTACGAGGTCGCATTGATTGGTTGAAAGGCTTGAAAGAAAACGTAGTTCTGGGGGGGATTATACCTGTTGGTACCGGATTCCAAAAATTTGTGCATCGTTCCCCACAAGACAAGAACCTTTATTTCGAAATAAAAAAAAAAAATCTATTCGCGTCGGAAATGAGAGATTTTTTGTTTCTCCATACAGAATTAGTTTCTTCAGATTCTGACGTAACAAACAATTTTTATGAGACATAAGAACCCCCATAAAAATATTTTTTACTTTACTAGACTTTTGAACTTAGAACACTAACAGGTCAAATTTTAGATTTTTAAGATTTTTATTTTAATAAGTAAAACAAGTCAGTTAATTCATTAAGGTGGTTATGTTTATACCATGTATCAATGGCCAACTCTTATCTTAGTACAAGGTTCTCTCGGAACAATTATTATTTATTTCAAGCTATTTCGGATCTTTCTTAATCTTCAAAAAGAACTAAATTCCGTAATGGAATGGTAGGATTAAAAAAAAGGAAGTGTGGAAAAAATGACAAGAAGATATTGGAACATTAATTTGAAAGAGATGATAGAAGCAGGAGTTCATTTTGGTCATGGTATTAAGAAATGGAATCCTAAAATGGCCCCTTACATTTCGGCAAAGCGTAAAGGTACTCATATTATAAATCTCGCTAGAACGGCTCGTTTTTTATCAGAAGCTTGTGATTTAGTTTTTGATGCAGCAAGTCAGGGAAAAAGTTTCTTAATTGTTGGTACCAAAAAAAGAGCAACAGATTTAGTAGCATCAGCTGCAATAAGGGCTCGTTGTCATTATGTTAATAAAAAGTGGTTCAGTGGTATGTTAACGAATTGGTCGATTACGAAAACTAGACTTTCTCAATTTAGAGACTTAAGAGCAGAAGAAAAAATGGGAAAATTCCACCATCTCCCAAAAAGAGATGTGGCAATCTTGAAGAGAAAATTATCTACTTTGCAAAGGTATCTCGGCGGGATCAAATATATGACGAGATTGCCAGACATTGTGATCGTCCTTGATCAGCAAAAAGAGTATATAGCTCTTCGGGAATGTGCCATTTTGGGGATTCCTACTATTTCTTTAGTCGATACAAATTGTGACCCGGATCTCGCGAATATATCGATTCCAGCCAACGATGACACTATGACTTCAATTCGATTGATTCTTAACAAATTAGTATTTTCAATTTGTGAGGGCCGTTCTCTCTATATAAGAAATCGTTGATTAAGAATATATAGTGAATTCTTGGGCAACTGCGTAAATTTATGGAATCACTTACTTTACTATATCTTTTTTTTTGCATAGAATTTTTTTTGCATAGAAAAAAGAAGGGGAATATTGATATATATTAGAGGGTATTGATATATATTATGATCTGATGTGCTTTCTTGGTATCCTAAATATAAGATTAATACTTCAAGTTGCTGAGTTGAGAAAGAGATGGTTGAATCAAAAGAATTCCTTTTTTGAAGTTCAATTTTTATCAGAGGACAATATGAATATTATACCTTGTTCCATTAAAACACTCAAGGGGTTATACGATATATCGGGTGTAGAAGTAGGCCAACACTTCTATTGGCAAATAGGAGGTTTCCAAATTCATGCCCAAGTACTCATCACTTCTTGGGTCGTAATTACTATCTTGCTAGGTTCAGTTGTCATAGCTGTTCGGAATCCACAAACCATCCCGACCGACGGTCAGAATTTTTTTGAATATGTCCTTGAGTTTATTCGAGACTTGAGCAAAACTCAGATTGGAGAAGAATATGGTCCCTGGGTTCCCTTTATTGGAACTATGTTCCTTTTTATTTTTGTTTCGAATTGGTCGGGTGCTCTTTTACCTTGGAAAATTATAGAGTTACCCCATGGGGAATTAGCAGCGCCCACGAATGATATAAATACTACTGTTGCTTTAGCTTTACTCACGTCAGCGGCATATTTTTATGCTGGTCTTAGCAAAAAAGGATTGAGCTATTTCGAGAAATATATTAAACCAACTCCAATCCTTTTACCAATTAACATCCTAGAAGATTTCACAAAACCATTATCGCTTAGCTTTCGACTTTTCGGGAATATATTGGCGGATGAATTAGTCGTTGTTGTTCTTGTTTCTTTAGTCCCCTTAGTAATCCCTATACCGGTCATGTTTCTTGGATTATTTACAAGCGGTATTCAAGCTCTTATTTTTGCAACATTAGCCGCAGCCTATATAGGTGAATCCATGGAGGGTCATCATTGAATTGACTCTTTTTGGAAATAGTATTTTTTTTTTTTGCAGCTTAGCTCAATTCATGCATGGTTCCAGATAATCTGCTTGGTTGCAAAAAAATAGTTAGAAATGCGTATGAATATATAGCCTAGAGTTGTAGGAGAGAGAATAGAATAGACTATATTATGGAATTTTCAAAGTATATATGCATTAAGGAGGGTGGAGTCAGGCTAGATCTATACTATAATATCCTTAATGTCTATAAGTGGAGTCCTCTTTTATGCAGGTTTCCACTTTAAGCAATGATTTTAGAATCCGATTCAATAGAAAATGAGAAAATATGCAAACAAAATAGAAGAAACAAATGTATATATATAGGATATTATATTATATATTCCTAGGTTAGATTCATTATCTAATCCGATATATGGATATGGAATTCCCTTCTATGTAGTTCGGACAATTCACATTATCATTTCAATTTGATTTCAATTTGTACTTTTTAGTTACTTTACTTCTCCCCAATAGAGCTTAGAAGTAAGAATTTATTGGTTGATTGTATCCTTAACCATTTCTTTTTTTTGACACGAGGAACTACTCACCATGAATCCACTAATTGCTGCTGCTTCTGTTATTGCTGCTGGATTGGCCGTAGGGCTTGCTTCTATTGGACCTGGAGTTGGTCAAGGTACTGCTGCAGGACAAGCTGTAGAAGGTATTGCGAGACAGCCAGAAGCAGAAGGTAAAATACGAGGTACTTTATTGCTTAGTCTAGCTTTTATGGAAGCTTTAACAATTTATGGACTAGTTGTGGCACTAGCGCTTTTATTTGCGAACCCTTTTGTTTAATCTTAAAAAAAAAATTCTTTCGATTTCGATTAGATACTTTTTTCTTTTTTTAGTAAATTGGTATTTGCTTCACACAATTCCAATTATATCAATACTTTATTTAATTTACTCCTATTTATTACTCCTGGAATTATCTATTTATCGGGACAGATAATACCCCATTCTAGGAAGGGCTGAGTTGAGTATTATTAATTTAGAAGATATGCTCACCTTCTTATTTCCCGTCCTTAGTTTAGGAAAGTGGAAAGTTTTTTCCTTTTATTTTAGGAATTTTGGGAACAGAACATTTCAACAAAGGAAGTCTTTCACCGGTCAAACAAGACGTAAGACTTAATCTAAAAGAAATTACTAGATTGAATCTATTTGCATTAAAAAAACCGATCAAAAAAGGGCGAGCGAAGTAAGTGATCGAAAAACTTTGTTCTTTGTTCGTCCTATCTATAAGAGGAGAGCATATGAAAAATGTAACCCATTCTTTCGTTTTTTTAGCTCACTGGCCATCCGCTGGCAGTTTCGGGCTTAATACCGATATTTTAGCAACAAATCTAATAAATCTAACTGTAGTGGTTGGTGTTTTGATTTTTTTTGGAAAGGGAGTGTGTGCGAGTTGTCTATTTCAAGAATAGATTGGATCTATCCGGCTGCACTTTATAATATTTTTTAGTATTTTTCGGATAAATAAGAAAAGGGTGCACGATCTCGACGAATTACTTCTGAATAAATTCAGAAATCATATGGAAGAACCATAGCATTTCGCGACTCATTGGTAAATCAACTTTGATTCTCTATAAACCAAGAATGTGAGACCATTAACACGGTTAAAGCTAAACTGCTTGAAGTCCAGGCAAAAAGAGGTACTCTTTCTACAACTATATTAGTATTAGTACCAATTTAAACGGGAAATAGCTAATGTAAAATTTATCTGATATAGAACACTCATATCGATAAAATGGTTTGAACTATTTACTAGAAAAAAAAGGGGGCACCCTGCCCTTTTTTAACCAATGCCGAATCGACGACCTATGTATAAAAAAGAGAAATTTTTTGGATTTGAAGAAAAAAAAAATAAAAAAGAATTCTATTAATTTTCATTTTCCATTTATTTAGTTAGTTTTTCTTAATGAAATTGAAATTATTAACTAGAGGGCAAATAAAAATAAAGAAACAACTTTGCTGACCATGATATATTTTTATCTAGGCGGAAGAGTCCTCTTAATATTTATCTAGTCTTATATAGGTTTCGGTATATTGAAATATAAACATAAAAAAGAAGATAGAGGATAGGCTCATTACTTAAAAAAAAGATATGGAAATAGCTATAGAAAAAAAAAAAGGAGCGTGAGAGCCAAATGAATCGAAAGATTCATGTTTGGTTCGGGAAGAGATCATAAAAGTTGTAAACTTACAAAATAATCTACTTTCATTAAAAGATTTATTAGATAATCGAAAACAGAGGATCTTGAGTACTATTCGAAATTCAGAAGAATTGCGTAGAGGGACCATTGAGCAACTCGAAAAAGCTCGGATTCGATTACAGAAAGTCGAACTAGAAGCGGATGAGTATCGAATGAATGGATACTCTGAGATAGAACGAGAAAAAGCAAATTTGATTAATGCTACTTCTATTAGTTTGGAACAATTGGAAAAGTCTAAAAACGAAACCCTTTATTTTGAAAAACAAAGGGCAATGAATCAGGTCCGACAGCGGGTTTTCCAACAGGCCGTACAAGGAGCTCTAGGAACTCTGAATAGTTGTTTGAATACCGAGTTACATTTCCGTACGATTCGTGCTAATATTGGCATTCTCGGGTCCCTGGAATGGAAGAAATAATTAAATTAATTAGGCCTTGAACTTCTACTTTCGTTTAGAATTTAGGCATTATTTTTCCCCTTGCTTCCGAAAAAAGAGTCAAGAAACACTAATGGCAACCCTTCGAGTCGACGAAATTCATAAAATTCTCCGCGAACGTATTGAACAATATAATAGGAAAGTAGGGATTGAGAATATAGGTCGCGTAGTTCAAGTGGGGGATGGGATTGCTCGTATTATAGGTCTTGGTGAAATAATGTCAGGTGAATTAGTCGAATTTGCAGAAGGTACTAGGGGTATTGCTCTGAATTTGGAATCCAAAAATGTTGGGATTGTATTAATGGGCGATGGGTTGATGATACAAGAGGGAAGTTTTGTAAAAGCAACAGGAAGAATTGCTCAGATACCCGTGAGTGAGGCTTACTTGGGTCGTGTTGTAAATGCTCTGGCTAAACCTATTGATGGGAAAGGCGAAATTATAGCTTCCGAATCTCGCTTAATTGAATCTCCTGCTCCAAGTATAATTTCCAGGCGTTCCGTATACGAACCTCTTCAAACAGGGCTTATTGCTATCGATTCGATGATCCCTATAGGGCGCGGTCAGCGAGAGTTAATTATTGGGGACAGACAGACTGGCAAAACAGCAGTAGCCACAGATACAATTCTCAATCAAAAAGGGCAAGGTGTAATATGTGTTTATGTAGCTATCGGTCAAAGAGCATCCTCCGTAGCTCAAGTAGTAACTACTTTCCATGAGGAGGGGGCCATGGAATACACTATTGTAGTAGCTGAAATGGCGGATTCACCTGCTACATTACAATACCTCGCTCCTTATACGGGAGCAGCCCTGGCTGAGTATTTTATGTACCGCGAACGGCATACTTTAATAATTTATGATGATCTCTCCAAACAGGCACAAGCTTATCGCCAAATGTCCCTTCTATTAAGAAGACCTCCCGGACGTGAGGCTTATCCAGGGGATGTTTTTTATTTGCATTCACGCCTTTTAGAAAGAGCCGCTAAATTAAATTCTCTTTTAGGCGAAGGAAGTATGACCGCTTTACCAATAGTTGAGACTCAATCTGGAGACGTTTCCGCCTATATTCCTACTAATGTAATCTCCATTACAGATGGACAAATATTCTTATCTGCGGATCTATTCAATGCCGGAATTCGACCCGCTATTAATGTGGGTATTTCTGTTTCCAGAGTAGGATCCGCGGCTCAAATTAAAGCCATGAAACAAGTAGCTGGCAAATCAAAATTGGAACTAGCGCAATTCGCAGAGTTACAAGCCTTTGCACAATTCGCCTCTGCTCTCGATAAAACAAGTCAGAATCAATTGGCAAGGGGTCGACGATTAAGGGAATTGCTTAAACAATCCCAGGCAAATCCTCTCCCAGTGGAAGAGCAGATAGCTACTATTTATACCGGAACAAGAGGATATCTTGATTCGTTAGAAATTGAACAGGTAAATAAATTTCTGGATGAGTTACGTAAACATCTAAAAGATACTAAACCTCAATTCCAAGAAATTATATCTTCTAGCAAGACATTCACCGAGCAAGCGGAAATCCTTTTGAAGGAAGCTATTCAGGAACAGCTGGAACGGTTTTCTCTTCAGTAACAAATAAATTTTGCATGTCTACTCTTGTTAGTAGAATAGGAATCGTTGAGAAAGCTTTTTCATTTGAATCATGCAAAAAAGTTTTCTTTGTTTTTAGTTTAGTATAGTTATTTAAAGAATAGATAGAAATAAGATTGCGTCCAATAGGATTTGAACCTATACCAAAGGTTTAGAAGACCTCTGTCCTATCCATTAGACAATGGACGCTTTTCTTTCATATTTTATTCTTTCTTTTATTTTTTTGCTTCTTCCGAGAAAAAACTGTTAGACCAAAACTCTTTTAGGAAATCAAAAAATCCAGATACAAATGCATGATGTATATATTATATCATGCATATATCATAAAGAAGGAGTATGGAGGCGGTAGTGGGAATCGAACCCGCAACCCCAAGGTTATGAGCCTTATGAGCTACCAAACTGCTCTATACTCTTAAACTAAAGAGGGGTAACTAGTGGATAAAAGAGGGTTGGATACGCCCCTCTACCAATATCTATACAAATAGAATAGTCCATTTATACAGAATGGTAAAGAGGGCTCCTCTATGATTATCAATTCCAGAAATCCATACAAATACGAAAGGGTATTTTATCCTTACCAACTGGATCTTGTTGCACCCGGTAACAAACATTCATAAACCATTTCTCGAAGTACGTGTCCGGATAGCCCAAAATGTCGATAGTTAGCTCTAGGTCTTCCGGTCAAAAAACAACGTCGATGAAGGCGTGTAGGTGCACTATTACGCGGTAGGGATTGCAATTTTTCTCGCATTTTCGTTTTTTCACTCAAACTCAAGGGAGAAACTTTGCTTCTTATCTTTTTTTTTAAAGATTGACGAATCAAATGATATTTCTGTTCTAATTTCTGCCGCTTCTTCTCCCTCTGAATCAAACTTTTTTTTGCCATAATGTGTCGTTGCTATTATTACCAAGTATACGGTTCTAATCCTAGATGGAAAAATAAATAGAAAAAGAAATCTAAAAAGGCAGATCCTCCCTCTCTATCAAGAGTAATGAACTAGGTGCTGATACAGTACAAAAAAACAAACTAAATTAACCAAACTTGCCTGATGTTGAGGCAATCAAGAAAGCTGCATAAGTGAATATATAACCCACGGAAAAGTGAGCTAATCCAACCAATCTTGCTTGCACAATGGAAAGAGCCACGGGCTTATCTCTCCAGCGAATTAAATTAGCTAAAGGTGTGCGTTCATGAGCCCATGCTAAAGTCTCAATTAATTCCTGCCAATACCCCCGCCAGGAAATTAAGAACATAAATCCAGTAGCCCAAACAAGATGTCCAAATAAGAACATCCACGCCCATACCGATAAACTATTCATCCCAAAAGGATTATATCCATTGATAAGTTGTGAAGAGTTTAACCATAGGTAATCTCTTAACCATCCCATCAAATAAGTGGAGGATTCATTAAATTGTGAAACGTTGCCCTGCCATAATGTGATATGTTTCCAATGCCAATAAAAAGTAACCCACCCAATGGTATTTAACATCCAGAAAACTGCCAAATAAAATGCGTCCCAAGCAGAAATATCACAAGTACCGCCGCGCCCTGGGCCGTCACAAGGAAAACTATATCCAAAATCCTTTTTATCTGGCATTAATTTGGAACCGCGTGCATCTAAAGCGCCCTTTACTAAAATCAATGTAGTTGTATGCAAACCTAGAGCAATAGCATGATGAACCAAGAAATCCCCAGGTCCTATTGTTAAGAAAAGCGAATTACTATTCTCATTAACAGCATTCAACCATCCGGGCAACCATAGGCTTCGACCCGCATTGAAAGCGGGGCCATTCGTTGAAGATAAGAGTATATCGAACCCATATGTCGTCTTGCCATGAGCAGATTGTATCCATTGGGCAAATATAGGTTCGATCAAGATTTGCTTTTCTGGAGTACCAAAAGCAAGCATGACGTCGTTATGAACATAAAGGCCCAAGGTATGGAATCCTAGAAAGAGGCTAGCCCAACTTAAATGAGATATGATAGCTTCTTTATGGTCTAACATTCTTGCCAATACATTATCCTCATTCTGTTCCGGATTGTAATCCCTAATGAAAAAAATAGCTCCATGAGCAAAAGCCCCTGTCATGATGAACCCTGCAATATATTGGTGATGAGT
This sequence comes from Triticum urartu, assembly GCF_056163025.1. Taxonomy (NCBI): domain Eukaryota; kingdom Viridiplantae; phylum Streptophyta; class Magnoliopsida; order Poales; family Poaceae; genus Triticum; species Triticum urartu. The sequence goes on along the minus strand of NW_028259461.1, from coordinate 3,282,704 downwards.
ATATAAAGCAGCTTGAGTAGTAAAGTCTTGTGCTATGAATGCATAAGGAGGTAAAGAGTACATATGTTGAGCTACTAAGGAAGTAATAACCCCTAAAGAAGCTAGAGCAAGACCTAACTGAAAATGAATCGAATTGTTGATTGTGTCATAAAGGCCCTTATGCCCACGCCCTAATCGACCCCCCGGAGGAGTATGCGCTTCTAAAAGATCTTTAATACTGTGCCCAATTCCGAAGTTAGTTCGATACATGTGACCGGCAATGAGAAAAATAAATGCAATAGCTAAATGATGGTGAGCCATATCGGTCAGCCACAAACTTTGTGTTTGTGGATGGAATCCCCCAAGAAGAGTTAGAATGGCAGTTCCCGCTCCTTGAGCGGTACCAAATAAATGATTACTCGAATCAGGGTTTTGGGCATAAAGATTCCATTGACCCGTCAAAAGGGGTCCCAACCCCTGGGGATAGGGTAATACATCTAAGAAATTATTCCATCGAACGTACTCCCCCCTGGATGCGGGAATAGCAACATGAACTAAATGTCCTGTCCAAGCCAAAGAACTTACCCCGAAAAGTCCTGACAAATGATGATTGAGACGAGATTCCGCGTTTTTGAACCACGAAAGGCTTGGTTTCCATTTGGGTTGTAGATGTAACCAACCCGCTATTAAGGACAGCGTAGAAAGAAATAATAGAAAAAGAGCTCCAGTATAAAGATCCTCATTGGTGCGTAATCCTATTGTATACCACCACTGATAAACTCCAGAATAAGCAATATTCACTGGACCAGCAGCACCTCCTCGAGTAAAGGCTTCCACAGCGGGTTGACCAAAATGAGGATCCCAAATCGCATGAGCAATAGGTCTTACGTGTAAAGGATCCTGTATCCATGATTCAAAATTTCCTTGCCAAGCTACATGAAACAGATTTCCGGACGTCCATAGAAAGATTATTGCTAATTGCCCAAAGTGAGAAGCAAAAATGTTCTGATAAAGACGTTCTTCAGTAATATCATCATGACTTTCGAAATCATGTGCGGTAGCAATACCAAACCAAATACGACGAGTAGTGGGGTCCTGAGCTAAGCCTTGGCTAAACCTGGGAAATCTTAATTCCATAATGCCTTTCAAATCCTCCTAGCCACTATCCTACTGCAATAATTCTCGCTAAGAAGAATGCCCATGTCGTGGCAATTCCACCCAGAAGGTAATGGGTTACTCCTACAGCGCGTCCTTGTATAATGCTCAAGGCTCTAGGCTGAGTAGCAGGAGCAACTTTTAATTTGTTATGAGCCCAAACGATAGATTCAATGAGTTCTTGCCAATAACCACGGCCGCTGAATAAAAACATTAAACTGAAGGCCCAGACAAAATGAGCACCTAAGAAAAAAAGACCATATGCAGATAATGAAGAACCATAAGACTGAATGACTTGCGATGCCTGTGCCCACAAGAAATCTCGAAGCCACCCATTAATCGTAATGGAACTCTGTGCAAAGTTTCCCCCTGTAATATGAGTTACCACCCCTTGATCACTTATAGTACCCCAAACATCCGACTGCATTTTCCAACTGAAATGGAAAATGACTACCGAAATTGCATTGTACATCCAGAATAAACCTAAGAAAACATGATCCCAGGCGGATACTTGACATGTTCCCCCTCGGCCAGGCCCATCGCAAGGAAAGCGAAAACCTAGATTTGCTTTATCGGGTATCAAACGGGAACTCCGAGCAAATAAAACACCTTTCAAAAGTATTAATACAGTCACATGTATGGTAAATGCATGAATGTGATGGACTAAAAAATCTGCGGTTCCTAATGGAATAGGTAACAAAGCCACTTTGCCACCTACTGCTACTAACTCGCCGCCTCCCCACGTTAAGCTAGTACTTGTTGTTGCACCAGGAGCTGTTACGCCAGGCGCAGTAGCATGGATATTTTGTACCCATTGAGCAAAGATAGGTTGTAATTGTATGGCAGTATCCGAAAACATATCTTGTGGACGGCCTAAAGCACTCATGGTATCATTATGAATGTACAAGCCAAAACTGTGAAAACCTAGAAATATACATACCCAGTTAAGGTGGGATATGATTGCATCGCGGTGTCTAAGGACGCGATCTAATAGATCGTTGTATCGAGTAGTTGGATCATAGTCTCTTACCATAAAAATTGCTGCATGTGCAGCAGCACCGACTATTAGAAATCCGCCAATCCACATGTGGTGTGTGAACAAGGAAAGTTGTGTACCATAGTCAGTAGCTAGGTATGGATAGGGAGGCATAGAATACATATGATGAGCTACAACAATGGTTGTAGAGCCTAGCATAGCTAGGTTAAGAGATAATTGAGCATGCCATGACGTTGTTAAGATTTCATAAAGACCCTTATGGCCTTGTCCTGTAAATGGGCCCTTGTGAGCCTCCAAAATATCTTTAAGTCCATGGCCAATACCCCAATTGGTCCTATACATATGACCTGCGATTAGGAAAAGAATAGCAATAGCTAAATGATGGTGCGCAATATCGGTCAGCCAGAGACCACCGGTTACTGGATCTAGTCCTCCGCGAAAAGTCAGAAATTCTGCGTATTTGGACCAATTTAAAGTGAAAAAAGGGGTTGCTCCTTCGGCAAAACTAGGATAAAGTTGAGCCAAAAGGTCCCGATTCAAGATAAATTCATGAGGAAGTGGTATCTCTTTAGGATCCACCCCAGCGTCAAGAAATTGGTTAATTGGTAAAGATACATGAATTTGGTGCCCCGCCCAAGAAAGAGACCCAAGTCCTAATAATCCCGCTAAGTGGTGATTCAACATGGATTCTACATCTTGGAACCAGGCCAATTTGGGAGCGGCTTTGTGATAATGGAACCAACCAGCAAAAAGCATTAACGCTGCAAAAATCAATGCACCAATTGCAGTACAATAGAGTTGTAATTCACTAGTTATTCCAGATGCTCGCCAAAGCTGAAAAAAACCAGAGGTTATTTGGATTCCTCGGAAACCCCCGCCTACATCACCATTCAATATTTCTTGCCCTACTATAGGCCAAACTACCTGAGCACTGGGTCCAATGTGAGTAGGATCACTTAGCCATGCTTCATAATTGGAAAAACGGGCGCCATGAAAGTACATGCCACTCAACCAAAGAAAGATAATGGAAAGTTGCCCGAAATGAGCACTAAAGACTTTTCGAGAAATCTCCTCCAAATCACCAGTATGACTATCGAAATCGTGAGCATCAGCATGTAGGTTCCAGATCCAAGTGGTAGTATCAGGGCCCTTAGCTAGTGTTCTTGAGAAATGGCCGGGTCTGGCCCATTCCTCAAAAGATGTTTTTACAGGATCCCTATCCACAACAATTTTTACTTCTGGTTCCGGCGAACGAATAATCATTAAGTCCTCCTCTTTCCGGACAAGACATACAAAGAGACCCGCCAACTGTCTTTTTAGTGAATCTTTGAAAGATATATATTTTGAAAGATAGATTTTGAAAGATAGATTTTGAAAGATAGATATTGTGATTAGTTCTTTTCTTTACTATCTACCATCCTTCTATTTTTTTTTTAGTTATTCACTGGAGCAATTATATATTGAAGTCAATCCGAGGCAAGTGTTCGGGTCTATTATGACATAAAGATTAGGTGCCTAACGGACATTGTTTATCTTGAAAAACAAATATTTCTCGACGTAAGAAAAAAATCTTTTTTATTTTTAATTTAAGAAACTAGTGTATTTTTTTTGAGGGCATAAGCTCCTATCTATATCTACTTTCCTTGAGCATAATATAGGGTTTTTTATTTGATTCTAAATTCCAAGATAACTCATTAGAATTATTAATAAGATGGTCCTAATATATTAGCAATATTTAGATTGCCCCCTCTTTTTATTCACTTTATTACTTCTATTCTAGACCCTATCCCTATGGTTTATTCTTATGAAATATCATATAAAATAGAAGGTATAAGAAATGGATATAA
>NW_028259461.1:3247833-3262833 GCF_056163025.1 Triticum urartu | reverse complement strand
TTCAAGTATTCAGTTTCACCAATAAGATACGGAGACTTGCTTCACATTTGGAATTACACAAAAAAGATTTTTCATCGGAAAGAGGTCTACGAAGACTTTTGGGAAAACGTCGACGTTTGCTGGCTTATTTGGCAAAGAAAAATAGAGTACGTTATAAGAAATTAATCGGTCAGTTGAATATTCGGGAGCAGTAATTTAATCGTTCAAATTTTTTTCTTGTTTTATTATTTTTTTAGTAGTCTTATAGTAGTCTTAGATTTTTCATTTTGATGAGCCTCGCTTTGAGGAATTCATGGAATAATCCATTTTCATGGAATAATGAATTAAGGAAGAAAGGATATGAGTCTACCGCTTACAAGAAAAGATCTCATGATAGTCAATATGGGCCCTCAACACCCATCAATGCATGGTGTTCTTCGACTGATCGTTACTCTCGATGGTGAGGATGTTATTGATTGTGAACCCATATTAGGGTATTTACACAGAGGAATGGAAAAAATCGCGGAAAACCGAACTATTATACAATACTTACCTTATGTAACAAGGTGGGATTATTTAGCTACTATGTTTACAGAAGCAATAACAGTAAATGCACCAGAATTCTTGGAGAATATTCAAATACCACAAAGAGCCAGCTATATTAGGGTAATTATGTTAGAATTAAGCCGGATAGCTTCTCACTTGCTATGGCTTGGACCTTTTATGGCGGATCTCGGCGCACAGACTCCTTTTTTCTATATTTTTAGAGAGAGAGAATTAATATATGATCTATTTGAAGCTGCTACAGGTATGCGAATGATGCACAATTACTTTCGCATCGGAGGAGTAGCCGCCGATCTACCTTATGGATGGATCGATAAATGTTTAGATTTCTGTGATTATTTTTTACGCGGAGTTGTTGAATATCAACAACTTATTACACAGAATCCAATTTTTTTAGAGCGAGTTGAAGGAGTAGGTTTTATTAGCGGAGAAGAAGCAGTAAATTGGGGCTTATCGGGACCGATGTTACGAGCTTCTGGAATACAATGGGATCTTCGTAAAGTAGATCCTTATGAGTCTTACAACCAATTTGATTGGAAAGTCCAATGGCAAAAAGAAGGGGATTCGTTAGCTCGCTATTTAGTACGAATTGGTGAAATGAGGGAATCCATCAAAATAATTCAACAAGCTGTAGAAAAAATTCCTGGAGGACCTTATGAAAATTTAGAAGTCCGACGCTTTAAGAAAGAAAATAATTCTGAATGGAATGATTTTGAGTATAAATTTCTTGGTAAAAAACCTTCGCCCAATTTTGAATTGTCAAGACAAGAGCTTTATGTAAGAGTAGAAGCCCCAAAAGGTGAATTAGGGATTTATCTAGTAGGAGATGATAGCCTTTTCCCCTGGAGATGGAAAATCCGTCCACCCGGGTTTATTAATTTGCAAATTCTTCCTCAGCTAGTTAAAAAAATGAAATTGGCTGATATCATGACGATATTAGGTAGTATAGATATCATTATGGGGGAAGTTGATCGTTGAAATGATAATAGATAGGGTAGAGGTAGAAACTATCAATTCTTTTTCGAAATTGGAATTATTAAAAGAAGTCTATGGACTGATATCGATTCTACCCATTTTGACCCTCCTTTTGGGAATAACAATAGAGGTACTCGTAATTGTGTGGTTAGAAAGAGAAATATCTGCGTCGATACAACAACGTATTGGTCCTGAATATGCTGGCCCCCTGGGCCTGCTTACAAGCTATAGCAGATGGGACTAAGCTACTTTTTAAAGAAGATATTCTGCCATCCCGAGGAGATATTTCTTTATTTAGCATTGGACCCTCTATAGCAGTCATATCAGTTTTATTAAGTTTTTTAGTTATCCCTTTGGGATATCATTTTGTTTTAGCCGATCTTAGTATTGGTGTTTTTTTATGGATTGCCATTTCAAGTATAGCTCCTATTGGTCTTCTTATGGCAGGATATAGCTCAAATAATAAATATTCTTTTTCAGGCGGTCTACGAGCTGCTGCTCAATCCATTAGTTATGAAATACCATTAACTTTTTGTGTGCTAGCAATATCTCTACGTGTGATTCGTTAAAATAGATCTTTTTCCTATAAAATCCATTAACTATTTATATTCCTTTTCTTATTTAGTATTTGGGTTGGTAAGTTAAACTAGATAGCTATATGAGTGAAACAAAACAGCTTATAAATTTGTAGTAAAAAGAAAAAATCTCATTTCCTACGTACAAGAAAAAAGTGGAAGTAAACATAAGCAGTGTAAACTCTTTATCCCAAGGTTGATATTTTTTAATTAGTCATCATATCTTGAAGCGGCCAAGAATAAAGGATTCACGATATGGAATTCCATTACTAGAATACTCCTAGTTATTACTATAACTTAATAATCCATAAGAAGAATCCACCAAAAGTTAGTGAAGGGTTAGGAACACTAAAGTACATAAAGGATTAGTAATGGAAAATCTAAAACATTAGAGATTTTTGCCCATAAAAGGAATCATAATAAGGACTTGCAATTTGTAGAAATTATCAAGTAGTACTTTCTTCGGATTCCGATCCAGAGTATGTTCCCATTCACTTGTTAAGGAAATGGCTATCAAGAACGAATTAACCCTTTATCCATTTTTTCTTTTTAAATACCCCCTCCCTGGGGAAAGAAGAATAGTAAAAAAGATATGGAGTGCACTAGAAAAAATTTTCATTATTTCCTTCCTCTATCCATATTCATGCAGAATTGCTCATGAACTAATACCCAACTCTTTCCATTTATTAATTGAATTCCTATAACAAGTAACAAGTGTTTTATTCCAAGATTAAGTTATTACTGAACAAAGAAAAATTTTCATTATATTATAAAGGATGAGATCAATTCGGAAGCGCTTTTTCTTATTCTAGCAGACGGAATTCCTTTGGTCTAATTTAGGACTTTCAAATCTATTTTATTTTATCTAATTCTATCTACGCCCCCGGGGCTAGGAACAAAACAGTCCTTTCCTTTTTCTGATCATAGAGAAGCCGTATGAAGCTAAGGTTTCATGTACGGTTTTGAAATAGCGGTGGGAACTGTGATGTTATCACCGACTATGATTATCTAACAGTTCAAGTACAGTTGATATAGTTGAAGCACAGTCAAAATACGGTTTTTTTGGATGGAATATTTGGCGTCAGCCTATAGGTTTTCTGGTTTTTTTAATTTCTTCTTTGGCAGAATGTGAAAGATTACCCTTTGATTTACCAGAAGCGGAGGAAGAATTAGTAGCAGGTTACCAAACTGAATATTCCGGTATCAAATATGGTTTATTTTATCTTGTTTCTTACCTAAATTTATTAGTTTCTTCTTTATTTGTAACAGTTCTCTACTTGGGCGGGTGGAATTTATCTATTCCCTATATATCCTTTTTTGATTTTTTCCAAATGAATAAAGCAGTTGGAATTTTGGAAATGACAATGGGTATATTTATTACATTAACTAAAGCTTATTTATTTCTCTTCATTTCTATCACAATAAGATGGACTTTACCGAGGATGAGAATGGATCAGTTATTAAATCTTGGATGGAAATTTCTTTTACCTATTTCCCTGGGCAATCTCTTATTAACAACCTCTTCTCAACTTGTTTCACTATAAATAAGATAATACAATAATAGTAAGAATATTTTCAACACAAAAGCTCTCTCAAACAAGAGAAAGAAACATATCTTTTTCATAGATATTTAGAATGAATATGTTCCCTATGGTAACTGGGTTCATGAGTTATGGTCAACAAACAATACGTGCTACAAGGTACATAGGTCAAAGTTTCATAACTACCTTATCCCACACAAATCGTTTACCTATAACGATTCACTACCCTTATGAAAAATCAATTACACCAGAGCGTTTCCGAGGGCGAATCCACTTTGAATTTGATAAATGTATTGCTTGTGAAGTATGTGTTCGCGTATGTCCGATAGATTTACCCGTTGTGGATTGGAGATTTGAAAAGGATATTAAAAGAAAACAATTGCTTAATTATAGTATTGATTTCGGAGTTTGTATATTTTGTGGCAATTGTGTTGAGTACTGTCCAACAAGCTGTTTATCAATGACTGAAGAATATGAACTTTCTACCTATGATCGTCATGAATTGAATTACAATCAAATTGCTTTAAGTCGGTTACCAATCTCCATAATGGGAGATTACACAATTCAAACAATTAGGAATTCGTCTGAAAGTAAAATAAACAAAGAAAAATCTTCGAATTCAAGAACGATTACTGATTACTAAACTTTGATTTTGTCTTTCTGTTATAAAAATCTAATAATTCTTTATTAAACTTTAAAATTAAACTATAAAGAAAAACGAAAAACTACTGCTTATTGGAAATTATTTCTTATTTTAAATCAGACTAGATTTTCGTGATATAATATAATTTATAACTATAAGTTTATACACAAAAAAATACCCTAATCCTTTTTTCCTTCCTTGAATCCTTTAGTTTTAGTCAGTTCATGAAAAATTTTATACTATTAATTTCTTTTTATCCATAATGGATTTACCTGGACCAATACATGAGATTCTTATGCTATTTGGGGGATTTGTTCTTCTACTAGGGGGTCTAGGAGTAGTATTACTTACCAACCCCATTTATTCTGCCTTTTCGCTGGGATTAGTTCTTGTTTGTATATCCTTATTCTATTTTTTATTAAATTCCTACTTTGTAGCTGTCGCACAACTTCTTATTTATGTGGGAGCCATAAATGTCTTGATCATATTCGCTGTAATGTTCGTAAATGGCTCAGAATGGTCTAAAGATAAGAATTATTGGACTATTGGAGATGGGTTCACTTCACTCGTTTGTATAACTATTGTTTTTTCACTAATGACTACTATCCCAGATACGTCGTGGTATGGAATTCTTTGGACTACAAGATCAAACCAAATAGTAGAACAGGGTCTCATAAATAATGTTCAACAAATTGGAATTCATTTAGCAACCGATTTTTATCTTCCGTTTGAACTCATTTCCATAATTCTTCTAGTTTCTTTAATAGGTGCAATTACTATGGCTCGGCAATAAGAAAACTTAGAAAAAGTACAAATTATAAGAATTGCAAATCTAAAATAAATAACTAAAGAATCACAATTTTGATTTAGTAAAATCCATCTACTGCCAACAAATACCTCCTTTTTTTTTTTTTTTTTTTTCTTTTGTTGTGTAATTGTTCTATTGTAATTAATTGAATCGGTTCAATTCTTGCCCTCATATTGAAATGAATCGAGATTGATAAGGAGTTAGTTAATGATGTTTGAGCATGTACTTTTTTTGAGTGTCTATTTATTTTCGATTGGTATCTATGGATTGATCACAAGCCGAAACATGGTTAGAGCTCTAATATGTCTTGAACTTATACTGAATTCAATTAATCTAAATCTCGTAACATTTTCTGATCTATTTGATAGTCGCCAATTAAAAGGAGATATTTTCGCAATTTTTGTTATAGCCCTTGCAGCTGCTGAAGCCGCTATTGGACTATCCATTCTTTCTTCCATCCATCGTAATAGGAAATCCACTCGTATCAATCAATCTAATTTATTGAATAATTAGACTTTTGAATAATTAGACATAGAATCCTCTAAACAAAGGCGCACATATTAAAATAAATAGAAATCAATACTATTTTCTTAGTATTATTTGAGAATATCCATTTTTTTTAGTAGATTATTGCATAGTATTCTTTTTCACTTAAATGAATTTTTGTATTTGTAATTCATTGATATTGCAATTTGAATATTGCAATAATTTATATTGAAAAGACGATAGCCAATTTATTGGCTAATTCGAATTCGTCTGTACAATTCGTAAAATTCTTTCTTATTTCTTATTTATTGTTGAAATCCAAAATTAAAGTCTCTTGGCTCTCTTCACGCTTTCTCACAAACAGATTAAAAAATAGATTTTTTTTTTTGAAGTTTGGATAAACCATTGCTTCGTCTGGTGTCTACAATACATATGACTCATTATAGTACTAATTTCATTTTTACCAGATCGAAAAATTTTATGTTGAAAAGAAAAATTTATAGATCCAATGTCACATTCCGTAAAAATTTACGATACATGTATAGGATGCACTCAATGTGTACGAGCTTGTCCAACAGATGTATTAGAAATGATACCCTGGGATGGATGTAAAGCCAAGCAAATTGCTTCCGCGCCGAGAACCGAAGATTGTGTGGGTTGTAAGAGATGTGAATCTGCCTGCCCGACAGATTTTTTAAGTGTCCGCGTTTATTTAGGGCCTGAAACAACACGTAGCATGGCTCTATCTTATTGATACGTTACAAAAAACTTCACTCGAATCGTCTGATTCCTCTTTACCGAAGAAGCCTGTGCTCGAAATAATCGAGCACGGGCTTTTCTGGTCAAAACGTATCTTGTCTTTATCACTTTATCATGAGTTATTTTCCTTGGTTAACAATACTTGTTGTTTTGCCGATATTTGCAGGTTCATTAATTTTCTTTTTACCTCATAAGGGAAACAAAGTCGTTAGGTGGTATACTATATCTATTTGTTTATTAGAATTCCTTCTAATGACTTATGCGTTCTGTTATCATTTCCAACTGGAGGATCCCTTAATCCAATTAAAGGAGGATTATAAATGGATAGATGTCTTCGATTTCCACTGGAGATTGGGAATCGATGGACTTTCATTAGGATCTATTTTATTGACAGGATTTATCACTACTTTAGCTACTTTAGCAGCTTGGCCAATTACACGGAATTCGCGATTATTCTATTTCCTGATGCTCGCAATGTATAGTGGTCAAATAGGATTATTTTCTTCGCGAGACCTTTTACTTTTTTTTATCATGTGGGAGTTAGAATTAATTCCTGTTTACTTACTTTTATCCATGTGGGGGGGGAAGAGGCGTCTATATTCAGCTACAAAGTTTATTTTGTATACTGCAGGCGGTTCCATTTTTTTCTTAATCGGAGTTCTGGGTATGGGCTTATATGGTTCCAACGAACCAGGATTAGATTTGGAAAGATTAATTAATCAATCATACCCTGCAACCTTGGAAATACTTTTATATTTTGGCTTCCTTATTGCTTATGCTGTCAAATTGCCGATTATACCCCTACATACGTGGTTACCAGATACCCATGGGGAAGCACATTATAGTACATGTATGCTTTTAGCGGGAATATTATTAAAGATGGGAGCATATGGATTGATTCGGATCAACATGGAATTGTTACCTCATGCTCATTATCTATTTTCGCCCTGGTTAGTAATAATAGGAGCGATCCAAATAATCTATGCAGCTTCAACTTCTCTTGGTCAACGAAATTTCAAAAAAAGAATAGCTTATTCCTCTGTATCTCACATGGGTTTCATAATTATAGGAATTGGTTCCATAACCAACATTGGACTCAATGGAGCTATTTTACAAATATTATCCCATGGATTTATTGGTGCTACACTTTTTTTCTTGGCAGGAACCGCTTCTGATAGAATGCGTCTTGTTTATCTCGAAGAACTGGGGGGAATATCTATCCCAATGCCTAAAATTTTTACCATGTTTAGTAGCTTTTCAATGGCTTCTCTTGCCTTACCAGGAATGAGTGGTTTTGTCGCAGAATTAGTAGTATTTTTTGGACTAATTACTAGTCCAAAATTTCTGTTAATGCCAAAAACACTAATTACTTTTGTAATGGCAATTGGAATGATATTAACTCCTATTTATTTATTATCTATGTTACGCCAGATGTTCTATGGATACAAGCTATTTAATGTTCCAAACGCAAATTTTGTGGATTCTGGACCACGAGAACTCTTTATTTTAATCTGTATCTTTTTACCAGTAATAGGAATTGGTATTTATCCAGATTTTGTTCTCTCCCTATCCGTTGACAGGGTAGAGGCTCTCTTATCCAATTATTATCCTAAATAGGTTTGCTTTTTTTTACTCGTCTGCTCTATTAATGCAGAAATAAGTAAAAAAGTATATAATGCAGAAATAAGTAAAAAAGTATAATTAGATCTATCTCGAATTTTTGAGAACCCTTTGATAAGGCGTTCAAGGGGTTCTCAAATAAAACATAAAAGTAAAAACCTTCATTTCATGAAGGTTTTATTTTATGTAATCATTTAGGTGTTAATGTAAACGAACCATAACTATGTAAGCCTATTCCTAATAGATTTATACCAAAATAACAAATCCAAATTATAAGAAATCCTATCAAAGCTATAAGTGCAGAATTCGTACCCTTCCAATTTGGATTTGTTCTACTATGTAAATAAATTGCGAATATGGTCCAAGTAATAAATGCCCAAGTTTCCTTAGGATCCCAATTCCAATAGGATCCCCAGGCCTCATTAGCCCATACTGCTCCACAAAGAATACCTACGGTTAAAAGGGTAAATCCTAGGCTAATGACACGATAACTCCAAGAATCCAAACGCTCCGTTAATTGATATTTGTAATAATTTGGAAATGAAGGGACAGAGGTTCTTTTTAAAGCACTTCTTTTTGCATAAAAATATTTAATATCACTAAAGAAAAATGTTTTATTTAAAACATTTTTTTTCTTTTTAGAAAAGAAATGGAAATTATTTCGAAATCTAATGATTAGAATAGCGGCAGATAATAAGGATCCGCACAAAAGAGTTGCATAGCTTAATAACATCATACTGACATGCATCATTAACCACTGAGATTGTAGAGCAGGTACTAGTATCGTGGATTGATGCATTTCAGTTAAAAGACCCGATGTGGCAAAGCCTTGCGTTAAAATAGTACTTGGCGTAGTTATTGTGCTTAAATCATTTTTAGAGTTCTGTATTTTAGGAATGGTATGAAGAATATACAGGGCCCATGAAAGGAAGATCAATGACTCATATAAATTACTTAATGGAAAATGTCCCGAGGAAGCCCAACGAGAAACTAAGAATCCTGTTATAGAGAAAAAAGTAACTATCATTCCTTTTTCTGACGAATCGCGTAATCCTCCAAGTTCACGAACTAATAAGGTTATAAAATGAATCGTAATCACAATTGAAATCGTTGAGAAAGAGATATGAGTTAGTATATGTTCTAAAGTTGCAAATAGCATAAGGGGAAGGTCCCATTACAAAATTGTAAATTTCGAATTGATTTCTAATCTATTGTATTCTTTTTCAAGAATGCCGCCACTCGGATTCGAACCGAGATGCTTGAGCACTGCTTCCTAAGAGCAGCGTGTCTACCAATTTCACCATGGCGGCTAACTTCAAATAATAGGTAACTTAAAAGAATAATAGCTATTATCTTGGGAATCGTCGATATTGGGAAAGTCCATAAAATTTAGGAACATTAGAGTTTTCATTAAAATAGACTTCGTTTGGTAGTATCGTTTCCATTTTTTTTTTTTACAATAAACTCTTGCTTTGCCCAATAGAAACACAAACACTGCTTGAAAGAGTTGGAACTTCTTTTTTCTAACTTGCAATTATAGAACTAATTTTTTCTAATTAATTTCCCCTTTACATTTTGAAAATTCTTTCAATACAATGAAAAAAATCCAAAAGGGTTTCTATTTAATGATGAAATTAAAATAAAATGGATAAATAGAAAAGGCTTTTTGGATTTTTTAAAAATTTCTAGAATGAAAGTCTTTATGCTCTTATTAATAAGATTTACTAACCTTATGATTTTGGAGAAGATAGGTGGAAGTTGTAAGTCCTATTGTAAGAATACTCCACTTTTCATAATTTTCCTAATAGAATATGAGGATTCTATTAGGAAAATTATGAAAAGTTCATTGATAGGAAAAGAATACTTAGCACACAGTATACCAAACAAAACTTTTTTTTTCTTGTATATATAAGATAAGAGGGGTTTTTTGTTCTAAGAATATTGTACCGAGTAATTCGACACATAAAAGTACATTCAAAGAAGAATCCAAATTATTAAATAATTGGAATTCTTTTTTGATAAGTCAATTCATATTATTCCAAAATCTTATTATTTGTTTGTTGCCCAGAAAAACCCTTTGGTTTTGGATGCTCATTACCGCTCGAAAATGATCTTGATTTTACTAAAGAATAAGATTGTACTATGGAAAAATAAGTCTTTTTCTTCCAAATATTTTTACGAATACGCTTTTTTGACATTGAAGTACGTTTTTTTGGAACTGCCATTCAAAAAGGAAATTACTTTTTTCTAGTTGTATGTGAAAGACATCTATTGCTGCAAATCAATCCTTCTTTCTTCTTTTTATTAGTATTTATACTTAGATACTGAAAGATACTTAAATTTTGAATTATTTTTTACTTCATTTTGTCTAATGCGGATAAGACAACAAGAATTTTTTAACATTTTTTCTTTATATATTTTATACTTTTTTTTTAATAATATAGAATATATAGAAGGGTTTCTCATTTAAATCTATTTATATCTATTTATATATCAAGTATACTCCATATATAGATATATGGTATGGAAGCCTATCCCCCATATAAGATAAGACGGGGGGATAAAAAGAAGGGAAAATGAAAATAGTTAATTAAGTTCAGAATGGTATTCCATAAAGGAAAGGAATTCCAATCAAAACAAAAAATACTGAGTCTCTTAAACAAGACATTCTAAAACTTAGGTAATTTATAGTCATTAGAATTTTAGTTCTATATGAAGTAAGGACTATTCGATAATTTCTTATAAACATAGGTTTTCATTGGAATTCACTCAATCAGTTAATTATGGAACAAGAGAGCTGTTTCATCTTTGTTTTAAAGAAATATAAAAATGAATTATGAATAGAAAGTAAAATGATTCCACTTTTTTTTTTTTATTTTTATAAATATCTTTATTTAGTTAATAAAATAACTTCGTTACCTAGTTATTTTATTAACTTTTTTAATTTAACCAACTAAACCCATTCTTAATTTTTAATTATTTCAATGAGATAAATTTTGGAAAAATTAAGAATTTCAGTATTTTTTCTTATTCTTTTTATTTATTCTTTCAGAAAGAGATAAGAATTGGTTTGGTGAATCGGAAACAATTTTATAGAAAAATTGAAGTAAAAATTGAAGTAAAAATTGCAATTTCTTTTCTTATGGAACATACATATCAATATGCATGGGTAATCCCTCTTCTCCCACTTCCAGTTATTATGTCAATGGGATTTGGCCTTATTCTTATTCCGACAGCAACAAAAAATCTTCGTCGCATATGGGCTTTTCCTAGTGTTTTACTCTTAAGTATAGCTATGGTATTCTCAGTTCAACTGTCTATTCAACAAATAAATGGAAGTTCGATCTATCAATATCTATGGTCTTGGACCGTCAATAATGATTTTTCTTTAGAATTTGGATACTTGATTGACCCACTTACTTCTATTATGTTAATACTAATTACTACTGTAGGAATCCTGGTTCTTATTTATAGTGATGGTTATATGTCTCACGATGAAGGATATTTGAGATTTTTTGTTTATATAAGTTTTTTCAATACTTCCATGTTGGGATTGGTTACTAGCTCCAATTTGATACAAATTTATTTTTTTTGGGAACTCGTGGGAATGTGTTCTTATTTATTGATAGGCTTTTGGTTTACACGACCAATCGCAGCGAGTGCTTGTCAAAAAGCTTTTGTAACTAATCGTGTAGGGGATTTTGGTCTATTATTAGGAATTTTAGGTTTTTTTTGGATAACAGGTAGTTTAGAGTTTAGGGATTTGTTCAAAATAGCTAATAACTGGATTCCTAATAATGGAATTAACTCTTTACTTACTACTTTGTGTGCTTTTTTATTATTCCTTGGTGCAGTTGCGAAATCCGCACAATTCCCTCTTCACGTATGGTTACCCGATGCTATGGAAGGGCCCACTCCTATTTCGGCTCTTATACACGCAGCAACTATGGTTGCTGCGGGAATTTTTCTTCTAGCTCGACTTCTTCCTCTTTTCATATCTTTACCTTTGATAATGAGTTTTATTTCTTTAGTAGGTACAATAACACTATTCTTAGGAGCTACTTTAGCTCTTGCTCAGAGAGATATTAAAAGAAGCTTAGCCTATTCTACAATGTCTCAATTGGGTTATATGATGTTAGCTCTAGGTATAGGTTCTTATCAAGCTGCTTTATTCCATTTGATCACTCATGCTTATTCAAAAGCTTTATTGTTCTTGGGATCCGGATCCGTTATTCATTCAATGGAACCTCTTGTTGGATATTCACCAGATAAAAGTCAAAATATGGTTCTTATGGGCGGTTTAAGAAAATACATTCCAATCACAAGAACTACTTTTTTATGGGGTACACTTTCTCTTTGTGGTATTCCACCTCTTGCTTGCTTCTGGTCCAAAGATGAAATCCTTAGTAATAGTTGGTTGTATTCGCCCTTTTTTGGAATAATAGCCTCCTTTACTGCAGGATTAACTGCCTTTTATATGTTTCGGATATATTTACTTACATTTGATGGGTATTTGCGTGTTCATTTTCAAAATTACAGTAGCACTAAAGAGAGTTCCTTGTATTCAATATCCTTATGGGGAAAAAGGATACCCAAAGGAGTGAATAGGGATTTCGTTTTATCAACAACGAAGAGTGGAGTTTCTTTTTTTTCACAAAATATACCAAAAATTCAAGGTAATACAAGAAATAGGATAGGATCCTTTACTACGTCTTTTGGGGCTAAAAAAACTTTTGCCTATCCGCATGAAACGGGAAATACTATGTTATTTCCTCTTCTTATATTACTACTTTTCACTTTGTTCATTGGATTCATAGGAATCTCTTTTGATAATGGAGGAATTGGTAATGGAATAGCAGAGTTAACCATATTATCAAAGTGGTTAACTCCCTCAATAAACTTTACCCAGGAAAGTTCTAATTCTTTTGTAAATTCATATGAATTTATTACTAATGCAATTTCTTCTGTAAGTCTAGCTATCTTTGGTTTATTCATAGCATATATCTTCTATGGATCCGCTTATTCTTTTTTTCAGAATTTGGATTTAATAAACTCTTTTTACAAAGGAAATCCTAAAAAAGAATTTTTAGATCAAGTAAAAAAAAATATATACAGTTGGTCATATAATCGTGGTTATATAGATATTTTCTATACTAGGGTCTTTACCCTCGGTATAAGAGGGTTAACCGAACTCACGGAGTTTTTTGATAAGGGTGTTATTGATGGAATTACCAATGGAGTGGGTCTTGCTAGTTTTTGTATAGGAGAGGAAATTAAATATGTAGGGGGAGGTCGAATCTCGTCTTATTTATTCTTTTTTTTATGTTATGTATCTGTGTTTTTATTCTTTTTTCTTTCTTAAGTTAAGGAATTTACAACAAGTCTCTTGCAAAAATAACTATCCTATCCCCTTTCTACAATCTCTCTATATCCTTGTTACATAAGGTAAGTATTGTATAATAGTTCGGTTTTCCGCGATTTTTTCCATTCCTCTGTGTAAATACCCTAATATGGGTTCACAATCAATAACATCCTCACCATCGAGAGTAACGATCAGTCGAAGAACACCATGCATTGATGGGTGTTGAGGGCCCATATTGACTATCATGAGATCTTTTCTTGTAAGCGGTAGACTCATATCCTTTCTTCCTTAATTCATTATTCCATGAAAATGGATTATTCCATGAATTCCTCAAAGCGAGGCTCATCAAAATGAAAAATCTAAGACTACTATAAGACTACTAAAAAAATAATAAAACAAGAAAAAAATTTGAACGATTAAATTACTGCTCCCGAATATTCAACTGACCGATTAATTTCTTATAACGTACTCTATTTTTCTTTGCCAAATAAGCCAGCAAACGTCGACGTTTTCCCAAAAGTCTTCGTAGACCTCTTTCCGATGAAAAATCTTTTTTGTGTAATTCCAAATGTGAAGCAAGTCTCCGTATCTTATTGGTGAAACTGAATACTTGAAATTCAACAGAACCCCTGTTTTCTTCTTTTTCTTCTTTAACCATAAATCCAAAAATTTTTCTACCTCCTTTCTTTTTCATGTATTTTTCTGATCAGGAAAAATACAAAATTATGTCAGTTATTTTGAAGTTATTCTAATCTCGTACACACACAAATTTGCAATTATTCATCTACTACTGGAATTTGGATTTATTTTATCGATGCAAATTGGATTTGGATAGAAGGGTACATTCTTTCTAATATTTTAGATAGAAGAAATGTTTCTTCTATCTAAAATATTAGAAAGAATTTTGCTGATTTATTTATTGCTATATGCAATTTATGGAATTGATACACCATTTAATTGATATCATTTAGCAAAATGAAACACAGCATATGCATCCATCTTTTGGCTCGAGAATTTCACGGGATAGAGATATGGTATAAGAAATAGACTATTAAGTAACTCTAAATGAATTGTGGATACATCTGTATCCTTAACATACTGAAACGATTGTCATTATTCGTATCAAACCAATAGCGATTCATACAAGCTAAATCTTCTAATCAATGGTGGGCCAATAATGAATTTTTTTGCATATGTATTAAGACGCTTGGCCTGATTTCGAAATTGTCCAGAGTTTTATATGTTGTTTTCATTGCAAAATGATGGGTCTCCTTCCATAACTTTCCAATTACGAGTACGAGAATTGAAAGACATGAAAATTCTCAATTCTCTACGGCGTCTAGTAGATAGAAACAAGAAAATCAGAAGAATCTTTCTCTCTATTCACTATCATTCCGCGTCTTCGACTTCTATTAGTTTCTTTTCTTCTTTAATGCAATAGCTATAGTTTGATATAAGAATCCATTTCTCAAAGTAATGGAAACCATTCTCTTATAGGAAATGGTTCGAAAATCGCTATTCCACCTTTTAGGTATCGTGAAAAGTGATACCTGTGAAGATCGTGCATTTCAGTCAAATTCAGATCCGTTTTTCGAGTCCATGATATAATATAACCAAATTGGATAGATCTTCCACCTGTTTAGCTAAGAAAGAATAGATACAGAGGTGGATAATAGATCGATATGAAG
>NW_028259461.1:3196513-3219013 GCF_056163025.1 Triticum urartu | reverse complement strand
TAAATGAAAACGATTAGTCCCACACGAGGTTTGGGAATAAGTGATTGTCTGATAATGAGCAAGGAATATACGTCTTTCTGCTAAAGAGGATCTATTAAACTCATAATTCATTAGATCCTTGTTATCAATGCCAACTAGGTATCATAAGTAAATGGATCCCGGTTGTTCAATCCTTTGATAACCAAGGTCATTCTTTGCTAAAGAGAAATGATCACTATGAGTCAGACTCAATAGAATTGGATCCATTCCAAATAGCGAGAATTAGGATTCTTGATCCCTCTCAATCTCTCTTTCAATTCGAGGATCCAGAGAGGTGTTTTCATAGTCATCTCCGAATATTTGCCATCTCGGAATATTTTCGATTTCATTTTTCTATGATATGTCTTTCTATATGAAAATTGGTTATTTACGATGTACGATGATCCCTGTTAAGCATCCATGGCTGAATGGTTAAAGCGCCCAACTCATAATTGGTAAATTTGCGGGTTCAATTCCTGCTGGATGCACACGAACGGGAACATTCCATAAGTCTATTGGAACTGGCTCTCTATCCATGGAATCTCATCCATCATCCATACATAACGAATTGGTATGGTATATTCATACCATAACATAAGAACAATAAGAACTCGAATTCTTATCGATACTGGAACTCAGAGCATAGGAGGGAAAGTCGATTTATGGATGGAATCAAATACGCAGTATTTACAGAAAAAAGTCTTCGTTTATTGGGAAAGAATCAATATACTTTTAATGTCGAATCGGGATTCACTAAGACAGAAATAAAGCATTGGGTCGAACTCTTCTTTGGTGTTAAGGTGGTAGCTGTGAATAGCCATCGACTACCTGGAAAAGGTAGAAGAATAGGACCTATTCTGGGCCATACAATGCATTACAGACGTATGATCATTACCCTTCAACCGGGTTATTCTATTCCACTTCTAGATAGAGAAAAAAACTAAAGGAGAATACTTAATAATACGGCGAAACATTTATACAAAACACCTATCCCGAGCACACGCAAGGGAACCGTAGACAGGCAAGTGAAATCCAATCCACGAAATAATTTGATCCATGGACGGCACCGTTGTGGTAAAGGTCGTAATTCCAGAGGAATCATTACCGCAAGGCATAGAGGGGGAGGTCATAAGCGCCTATACCGTAAAATAGATTTTCGACGGAATCAAAAAGACATATCTGGTAGAATCGTAACCATAGAATACGACCCTAATCGAAATGCATACATTTGTCTCATACACTATGGGGATGGTGAGAAGAGATATATTTTACATCCCAGAGGGGCTATAATTGGAGATACTATTGTTTCTGGTACAAAAGTTCCTATATCAATGGGAAATGCCCTACCTTTGAGTGCGGTTTGAACTATTGATTTACGTAATTGGAAGTAACCAATTAGGTTTACGACGAAACCTAGAAATCGATCACTGATCCAATTTGACTACCTCTACGGGATAGACCTCAACAGAAAACTGTTGAGTAACGGCAGCAAGTGATTGAGTTCAGTAGTTCCTCATAGAAAATTATTGGCTCTAGAGATATGGTAATATGGAGAAGACAAAATTGTTTGAAGCACGCACAGAACCGGAAGCGCCCCTTGTTTCAAAGAGAGGAGGACGGGTTATTCACATTTAATTTGATGGTCAGAGGCAAATTGAAAGCTAAGCAGTGGTAATTAAGACCCCCGGGGGAAAATAGGGATGTCTCCTACGTTACCCATAATATGTGGAAGTATCGACGTAATTTCATAGAGTCATTCGATCTGAATGCTACATGAAGAACATAAGCCAGATGACGGAACGCAGAGACCTAGGATGTAGAAGATCATAACATGAGCGATTCGGCAGATTTGGATTCCTTTCCTATATATCCACTCATGTGGTACTTCATCATATGATTCATATAAGATCCATCTGTCTAGAGATCGTCATATACATCTAGAAAGCCGTATGCTTTGGAAGAAGCTTGTTACAGTTTGGGAAGGGGTTTTTTGAGAGAAAAGAAGAATCTACTTCAACCGATATGCCCTTAGGCACGGCCATGCATAACATAGAAATCACACGTGGAAGGGGTGGGCAATTAGCTAGAGCAGCAGGTGCTGTAGCGAAACTCATTGCAAAAGAGGGTAAATCGGCCACTTTAAGATTACCATCTGGGGAGGTCCGTTTAGTATCCCAAAACTGCTTAGCAACAGTCGGACAAGTGGGTAATGTTGGGGTGAACCAAAAAAGTTTGGGTAGAGCCGGATCTAAGTGTTGGCTAGGTAAACGCCCCGTAGTAAGAGGGGTAGTTATGAACCCTGTGGACCACCCCCATGGGGGCGGTGAAGGGAAAGCTCCCATTGGTAGAAAAAAACCCACAACCCCTTGGGGTTATCCTGCGCTTGGAAGAAGAACTAGGAAAAGGAAAAAATATAGCGATAGTTTTATTCTTCGTCGCCGTAAGTAAATACGTAACTAGGAATATGGAAAATTGCATTTTTGGAATTTGCAATAATGCGATGGGCGAACGACGGGAATTGAACCCGCGCATGGTGGATTCACAATCCACTGCCTTGATCCACTTGGCTACATCCGCCCCTTATCCAGCTAAAGGATTTTTTTCTTTTTTCCATTGATCATTATTCTATTTATTCTGACCTCCGTACTTCGATCGAGATATTGGACATAGAATGCCACTCTTTAAAAAGGAAAAAAGGAGTAATCAGCTGTGACACGAAAAAAAACGAATCCTTTTGTAGCTCATCATTTATTGGCAAAGATAGAAAAGGTCAATATGAAGGAGGAGAAAGAAACAATAGTAACGTGGTCCCGGGCATCTAGCATTCTACCCACAATGGTTGGCCATACAATCGCGATTCATAATGGAAAGGAACATATACCTATTTACATAACAAATCCTATGGTAGGTCGCAAATTGGGGGAATTCGTGCCTACTCGGCATTTCACGAGTTATGAAAATGCAAGAAAGGATACTAAATCTCGTCGTTAACTGAATTCTGAATAGAAAGATTAAGAAGAAAAAAAGATTCAAAATAAAGACAGAAATACCCAATATCTTGCTAGAACAAGATATTGGGTATTTCTGTCTTCAAAAATTCTTATATGTTAGCAGAAAAACCTTATCCATTAATAGATGGAACTTCAACAGCAGCTAAGTCTAGAGGGAAGTTGTGAGCATTACGTTCGTGCATTACTTCCATACCAAGGTTAGCACGGTTGATGATATCAGCCCAAGTATTAATAACGCGACCTTGACTATCAACTACAGATTGGTTGAAATTGAAACCATTTAGGTTGAAAGCCATAGTACTAATACCTAAAGCAGTGAACCAGATTCCTACTACAGGCCAAGCAGCCAAGAAGAAGTGTAAAGAACGAGAGTTGTTGAAACTAGCATATTGGAAGATTAATCGGCCAAAATAACCATGAGCAGCCACAATATTATAAGTTTCTTCCTCTTGACCAAATTTGTAACCCTCATTAGCGGATTCATTTTCAGTAGTTTCCCTGATCAAACTAGAGGTTACCAAGGAACCATGCATAGCACTGAATAGGGAACCGCCGAATACACCAGCTACACCTAACATGTGGAATGGATGCATAAGGATGTTGTGCTCTGCCTGGAATACAATCATAAAGTTGAAAGTACCAGAGATTCCTAAAGGCATACCATCAGAAAAGCTTCCTTGACCAATAGGGTAAATCAAGAAAACAGCAGTAGCAGCTGCAACAGGAGCTGAATATGCAACAGCAATCCAAGGACGCATACCCAGACGGAAACTAAGTTCCCACTCACGACCCATATAACAAGCTACACCAAGTAAGAAGTGTAGAACAATTAGCTCATAAGGACCACCATTGTATAACCACTCATCAACAGATGCAGCTTCCCAAATTGGGTAAAAGTGCAATCCGATCGCCGCAGAAGTAGGGATAATAGCACCAGAGATAATATTGTTTCCATAAAGTAAAGAACCAGAAACAGGCTCACGAATACCATCAATATCTACTGGAGGGGCAGCGATGAAGGCGATAATAAATACAGAAGTTGCGGTCAATAAGGTAGGGATCATCAAAACACCGAACCATCCGATGTAAAGACGATTTTCAGTGCTAGTTATCCAGTTGCAGAAGCGACCCCACAGGCTTGTACTTTCGCGTCTCTCTAAAATTGCAGTCATGGTAAGATCTTGGTTTATTCAAATTGCAAGGACTCCCAAGCACACGTATTAACTAGAATATAGATAATAGAAGGCTTGTTATTTAACAGTATAACATAGACTATATACCAATGTCAACCAAGTCAGCCCAAAGATTAGCTATCCATATAACTAAATTAACCAAACCAATAATTTTGTATTTGTAAATGAAGTGAGTCAAAGTGAAAAACTTTGATGGGTCTTTTCTATATGGGTTGCCCGGGACTCGAACCCGGAACTAGTCGGATGGAGTAGATAATTCTTCCTTGTTACAATAGAGAAAAATCCCTCCCCAAATCGTGCTTGCATTTTTCATTGCACACGACTTTCCCTATGTAGAAATAGCCAATTTCTATTCCAAAGAGGAAGTTCTACTAATTTTTTTAATTAGTAAGTTGATTCACCTACTCTTTATTATAATAAAAAGAACATTTCAGAATGAAAAATAGAAAAGTTTTTTCTTGATCATTTATCAACCCTTTCCTGTTTCTTAATTTCGTCTAATGATTAATTAAGAGGGTTGACCAGGTCATTGATACGTATAATATCCAAATACCAAATACGCTCAGTGTGTGATCCACAGAAAGAAAAAAGAGTTGTTTTGGTGAACATCAAAGAAAAAACTTGCTCTTCTTCCATAAAAAATTCTTCTAAAAATGCCGAACCCAATCGTTGCATAAAAGTTCGTACCGTGCTTTTATGTTTACGAGCTAAAGTTCTAGCACATGAAAGTCGAAGTATATACTTTAGTCGATACAAAGTCCGTTTTTTCGAAGATCCACTATGATAATGAAAAAGATTTCTACATATCCGACCAAATCGATCAAGAATATCCCAATCTGATAAATCTGTCCAAATGGGTTTACTAATAGGATGCCCCGATCCAGTACAAAATTGAGCTTTTGATAAGTATCCTATGAGGAGAGTAGCGGGGACTATGGTATCGAATTTTTTCATTCGAGTATCTATTAGAAATGAATTCTCCAGCATTTGATTCCTTACTAACAAAGAACTTTTTTGTACACTTGAAAGGTACCCCATAAAATCGAAGCAAGAGTTTGCTAATTGGTTTATATGGATTCTTCGCGGCTGAGTCCAAAAACAGAAATAATATTGCCAGAAATTGATAAGGTAGCATTTCCATTTCTTCTTCAAAAAAAAAGTGCCTTTTGATGCAAGAATTGCCTTTCCTTGATATCGAACATAATGCATAAGAGGATCCATAAAGAACCATAGGGTTTTCCGAGAAAAACCAGGGTACATTATCCCAAAATGTTCCATCTTCCTAGAAAAGTGGATTCGTTCCAGAAAAGTTCCAGAAGATGCTAATGGTAAGCAAGAAGATTGTTTACGAAGAAACAACAAAAAAAATTCATATTCTGATACATAAGAGTTATATAGGAATTGAAATAGTCTTTTATTTTCTTTTTGAAAAAAAAAAATGGATTTCATTGAAGTAATAAAACTATTCCAATTCGAATAATAGTTGAGAAAGAATCGCAATAAATGCAAAGATGGAACATCTTGGATACGGTATTGAAGGAGTTGAACCAGGATTTCCAAATGGATAGGATAGGGTATTTCTATATGTGATAGATAATCCAAATGCAAAAATTTGTCTTCTAAAAAGGGAAATATTGAATGAATAGAGCGTAAATTCTGAAACTTTGGTATTTCTTTTTCTTTCAGACAAAAAAATTCCCGTAGCGAGAATGGGATTTCCACAACGATCGCAAACCCTTCAGATAGAATCTGAGAATAAAACTCAGAATAAAAATAATTTTTGTAATCCAATAATCGATCTTGGTTAGGATGATTAACCGAGTTATCCAAAAAATTCTGCTGATACATTCGAATAATTAAACGTTTCACAAGTAGTGAACTAAATTTCTTGTTATTACAACTAACAACTATTTCCACAGGTTCAGAACCATTTAATCCATAATGGTGGGCAAATGCATAAATATATTCCTGAAAGAGAAGTGGGTAGACAAAGTATTGTTGACGAGATTTATGTTTTTCTGAATACCCTTCGAATTTTTCCATTTGTATTTCTACTTGAATCAGAGAGAAGAAGCATTTCTCGGTTTATCGAATGATGATACATAGTGCAATATGGTCAGAACAGGGTGTTGCATTTTTAATACAAACCCTGGAAAGAAAGGGAGTCTAATCCACAGATCTTTTTCTGCTCCTTTTCTACCCAATTAGTTTATGTTTGTTCTAATTAAAAAAAAAGAACAGAACAAGTTTTTTATTTTTGCAGGCCAATCGCTCTTTTGACTTTGGAATACAGCCTCTTTATCAATATACTGCTTCTTTTACACATTCAATCCATAACATCCCTTATTCAATCCATAATCAAGAATAATTAGGATTTCTAAAAAAAAAAAGAAAAAATAAAGGGTCCACTCATAGGAAAACCCAACCTTTCCCCGCATCCGGCACTAATCTATTTTTAACGTCTAATTAGAGCGGGGAATCATTCCAATTAGGAAGTTCAGCTCGTTGCTTTTTATTTTACCAGAATTGGAGCCAGGCTCTATCCATTTATTCATTAGACCCAGAAAATCGTAATTTTGGATTCCATTCAAAAAAGATTGATTTTATTACGACATGCTATTTTTTCCATTCATTACCTTTGAGGATCAGTCGTGGTCTTCTAGACTCTACCAAGAGTCTGGACGAATTTGTTGTTTCATCCAAATGTGTAAAAGATCATAGTCGCACTTAAAAGCCGAGTACTCTACCATTGAGTTAGCAACCCAGATAAAAAAAGGATCTTAGATACGATCGAAATCCAAAAATCAATGGAATTACACCGCGCGCTTCTGTCAAAACATTGAACTAGCAAGACATCAAAAGATTTTTTTTATCGACCATGAAAAACACTCAAATGCCAAAACGAACAGGTCCGGTGAAATTCCACTAAAGTAAAGTTAAAAAAAGAGCGACCCTAATCACGATGGCCAAATTCTCCTTATTTTTAGCGATTTTTATTAACAAAAAATATATATTATAAAAAATATATATTATATTGTATGAGAATACATGCAAGAGGAACACCCTTATCATTTGAGCGAAGTGTAGGCGGAAAAATTGAATATGGAGTGAGGATAAAGAGACCCATCTATCTACAAATTCTATTTGTTCAATAGACCTTTGTCAATGGAAATACAATGGTAAGAAAACAAATTAGATAGAAAAAGTAAATAAAATAGGGGCTTATGTTGGATTGGCACGATATAATATAAATCCAAATAGGATTAAAAAAGAGGTAAATTGTGTCTAAATAATTAGACAACTAGGAATACTAATAATCTTCTCCTATCCTATTTTTTGATTCATTTAGTTCTTCAATTAACTCAAAGTTCTTTCTTTTTCTTTAAAGAATTCTGCCTTCCTTAAAATATCATAAACAGTTCTTGTTGGTTGAGCACCCTTTTCAAGGAAATAGAGAATAGCTGGAACATTTAAACAAGTTTGATTCTTTATCGGATCATAAAAACCTACTTTTTGAAGATCTCTTCCTTCTCTTCGAGATCGAACATCAATTGCAACGATTCGATAGACAGCTTATTGGGATAGATGTAGATAAACAACGCCCCCCCCTAGAAACGTATATGAGGTTTTCTCCTCATACGGCTCGAGAAAATGATTCGAATTTCTGTCGATAATAATAGAAATTAGACTATGACGTGCATTAATTTCCTTACAGAAAAAACAAATTTCATTTATACTCATGACTCAAGTGGGCTAATTTTGCCTGACAAACTTCGAAGGCAAAATCCTTCCAAAATTTTTGAGTCGTCTTTAAACTCTTTTCTTTGTCTCATTTCGAACGAATTGACTTTTATTCCTTATTCTAATCCAACTCTGTTGTTGAGACAATTGAAAATTGTGTTTACTTGTTCTGGAATCCTTTATCTTTGATTTGTGAAATCCTTGGGTTTAGACATTACTTCGGGAATTCCTATTTTTTTCTTTCAAAAGAGTAGCAACATACCCTTTTTTCTTATTTCCTTCGATAAAGCATTTATCTCTTCTATAGAAATCTAATAAGAGGGATTGATTCTGATATACTTTTATTGGACTTTCTTCTTATTTTAACCTTTCGATTTATTTCTATATTAAGGATAGACTGACAAAGTTGGCCTAATTTATTAGTTTTCACTAACCCTAGATTCTTTCCCTTGATAAAAAAAATTCTGTCCTCTCGAGCTCCATCGTGTACTATGTTACTTAAACCCAGCGCAAATTTGGTTCGGAACGAATAGAACAGGCTATGTCGAGCCAAGAGCATTTTCATTACTATGGAAAATGATGGATAGCAAAATCCACAATCGATCATGTCCTTCAAGTCGCACGTTGCTTTCTACCACATCGTTTTAAACGAAGTTTTACCATAACAAACATTCCTCTTTTCATTGCAAAGTGGTATAGAGAATTGATCCAATATGGATGGAATCATGAATAGTCATTGGTTTAGTTTTTTTATACTAATTAAAACTTGCTATCTATGGAGCAATATGGATAAAAGAAAGTAAGTATTTATCCGGGAAGCCTCCGCCAAGATCCAATTTATTTAAACCCATATTAAAATTCTATCATATGAATGAAACATAGTTTGAAAAAGACGACTAAACAAGTTTGCTTAAAACTTATTTATTCTTAAATTTCCACCCTCAACGGATGGCTCGAGATGATCAATCTTGAAGTGAGAAAAGAAGGATTGACTCTTCCTCAATAAATAAACTATCAACCTCCAAAAAAGTTTAATTAATTTAATTACTAGAATTAGAATTCTAGTAGTAATATATTTTTTCAGTACCAAAAACAATTAACTATAATAACTAAATAAACTATTCCAATGAAAAGATTGAAAGTTTTTGGTAGTTATAGAATTCTCGTACTTCTTCAACTCGAATACCAAAAGGAAGAAAAAAATATGACTAAGTGATTTTATAGTAGAGGCATATCCTGAATGTGCTTGATAGATCCCATTTTTTCATGAAAATAAAGATAGTCAATTTGACTGGACTTAAGACTTTATTATGTTTTCTGAGAAAGAATAAGATATCATTATTCTCTTTAATAAACTTTTGTCTCGTACGGAATACTATATGATTTCACCGTTTGTTTCATCAGAAACAATCTGGGACGGAAGGATTCGAACCTCCGAGTAACGGGACCAAAACCCGCTGCCTTACCACTTGGCCACGCCCCATTTCGGGTTTTATGCGACACTAATAAACACTAGTATGTTTATTTGTTATTCGTCAATACCATTTCAATTACATAAAAAAGGAGGGATATTCTCTTGCTAGTATTCTACACATGCGGATAATATAGAATCAAAAAAATGCATTGATCATTACATGGAATTCTATTAAGATATTATATGAAAGTCGAATTTATTCCACTCTCATTTGAGAGTGCGAATACAAGGAGGTATTTTGTGTTTGGGAAAGTCCGAAGAAAAAAGATTTTGAATCTGCCTTTTCCTTCTTTCCCTTAAAAAAATAACTCAAGAAAAATCCAATTATTTACTCTACAAGAATGAAATGCTTGTTATGCCTAATATACTTAGTTTAACCTGTATCTGTTTTAATTCTGTTCTTTATCCTACTAGTTTTTTCTTTGCCAAATTACCCGAAGCTTATGCTATTTTCAATCCAATCGTGGATATTATGCCTGTTATACCTCTATTCTTTTTTCTATTAGCCTTTGTTTGGCAAGCTGCTGTAAGTTTTCGATGAAATCTTTAGTACTCTGTATGCCAAATTGAATGATGTGTTCATTCCAAAAAAATTTTAAAATGGGTAAAAGCCGAGAAGTTTTATATTTTTATATTATGAACCTTCGATTCTAAAATTTAAATTCTTCTACATTGAATGGGTAGCTACAGCAATAAATTTGGATCAGCCTTTCTACTCCCCTGCACCTAGGTTGAGCAGGTACCTAAAGGTACCTACACAATACCTAACCACCTAACCCTATTTTTGCTATTGATAAGAGTGCTTATTATAAAAGAATTCTTGCAATTTTTTTCAAGAATTCTTTTTTGCATTTTTAGGTATAAAAAAAAACCATCCTAGTGGATCCGTGTGGTAAGGAAAAACTGGTAATCTATTCCTTAAAAAAAAATCTTGGAGATTATGTAATGCTTACTCTCAAACTTTTTGTTTATACAGTAGTGATATTCTTTGTTTCACTCTTTATCTTTGGATTCTTATCTAATGACCCAGGACGGAATCCTGGACGCGAGGAGTAAAAATTCAGTTTTTTTTTTTCTTATTGGATTTGTTTCGTACATTTATCTATGAGAAAATCCGGGGGTCAGAATTCTTTCCAATTCGAAAGTCCCAAATGATCCAAGGGAGCGGAAAGAGAGGGATTCGAACCCTCGGTACAAAAAAATTGTACAACGGATTAGCAATCCGCCGCTTTAGTCCACTCAGCCATCTCTCCACGTTCCAAAGCGAAAGGTTTCCGTGATATGATATAGGCAAGAAATAAGAAATAACGGTTGCAAAAAACCCCTTTTTTTTCTTTCAAAAGTCTATAAAAATTATATTGCCAATTCCATTTTAATTATATTCTTTTTTCTTAATGTTAATAAAAAAAGAAGAAAATTCTTGTTTTTTCTTTCTAAAAATCGATATTGGCCGAGAGACAATCAAATAGATTTTCTCTTTAGCGGGCATTTCCATATAGGACTTGTTATAATTATAATAAAACAAGCAGGTTATATAAAAAAAACGCTTTTTTTGTCGATTATTTATCAAGAAAGCAAAAAGGGTTCTTATCAAATCCACCATAAAATTGGAAAGAAGCATAAAGTAAGTAGACCTGACTCCTTTAATGATGCCTCTATCCGCTATTCTGATATATAAATTCGATGTAGATGAAATTGTATAAGCGAATTTTTTTTATTTCCTTAGACTTAGACCGCGCAAGACAAGAATTTTTCGCTATTTACGATTTCATATTCTTGTTACTAGATGTTCTATAGGAATAAGAAGAAATCGCAACTCCTTTGCGCTACACATAAAATTGGATTTCGAAGGTCCATTTTTTTTTTTCAGAATCCTCTATTATTTTAGTTCTTCCACCCATGCAATAGAGAGGGAATGGGAAAAGAAGGGTTACTTTTATTTGCATTTTTCCCTTAAAAGATAGACTTTGAAATAGGAGTCTTGGAATAATGCTGAATTCAAAGGTTTATTTCTTTCTATAGTATAAGAAAAACAATTTATTTCTATTTCTATAGTATAAGAAAAACAAATAAATAGTATAAGAAAAACAAATCGAATCAAATTCATGGATTTACCACGACCTCGGTTGTGACTGTGACTCCATAGATAAAAATGGGAAATTTCTCTCTTCGAGACCATTGAAAAAGGGCATTGAACGAGAAAGAAATCGTCCACAGATAATAAAACTATCATATGCCTTGGAAAGTGATATGAGGTGCTCGGAAATGGTTGAAGTAATTGAATAGGAGGATCACTATGACTATAGCCCTTGGTAGAATTCCTAAAGAAGAAAATGATCTATTTGATACTATGGATGACTGGTTACGAAGGGACCGTTTCGTTTTTGTAGGATGGTCTGGCCTATTGCTCTTTCCTTGTGCTTATTTCGCTTTAGGGGGTTGGTTTACAGGGACAACTTTTGTAACTTCTTGGTATACCCATGGATTGGCTAGTTCCTATTTGGAAGGTTGTAATTTCTTAACCGCAGCAGTTTCTACCCCTGCCAATAGTTTAGCACACTCTTTGTTGCTACTATGGGGGCCCGAAGCACAAGGAGATTTTACTCGTTGGTGTCAATTAGGCGGTCTATGGACTTTTGTAGCTCTCCACGGGGCTTTTGCACTAATAGGTTTCATGTTACGCCAATTTGAACTTGCTCGGTCTGTTCAATTGCGGCCTTATAATGCAATCTCATTCTCTGGTCCAATTGCTGTTTTTGTTTCTGTATTCCTTATTTATCCACTGGGGCAATCTGGTTGGTTCTTTGCGCCGAGTTTTGGCGTAGCAGCGATATTTCGATTCATCCTTTTCTTCCAAGGATTTCATAATTGGACGTTGAACCCATTTCATATGATGGGAGTTGCCGGAGTATTAGGTGCGGCTCTGCTATGCGCTATTCATGGAGCGACCGTAGAAAACACTCTATTTGAGGACGGTGATGGTGCAAATACCTTCCGTGCTTTTAACCCAACTCAAGCTGAAGAAACTTATTCAATGGTCACTGCTAACCGCTTTTGGTCCCAAATCTTTGGTGTTGCTTTTTCCAATAAACGTTGGTTACATTTCTTTATGCTATTTGTACCCGTCACCGGTTTATGGATGAGTGCTATTGGCGTAGTTGGCTTGGCTCTGAACTTACGTGCCTATGACTTTGTTTCCCAGGAAATCCGTGCAGCGGAAGATCCTGAATTTGAGACTTTCTACACCAAAAATATTCTTTTAAACGAGGGTATTCGTGCGTGGATGGCAGCTCAGGATCAGCCTCATGAAAATCTTATATTCCCTGAGGAGGTTCTACCACGTGGAAACGCTCTTTAATGGAACTTTCGTTTTAGCTGGTCGTGACCAAGAAACCACCGGCTTTGCTTGGTGGGCTGGGAATGCCAGACTTATCAATTTGTCCGGTAAACTGCTTGGAGCTCATGTAGCTCATGCCGGATTAATCGTATTCTGGGCCGGAGCAATGAACCTATTTGAAGTGGCCCATTTCGTACCAGAAAAGCCCATGTATGAACAAGGGTTGATTTTACTTCCACACTTAGCTACTCTAGGTTGGGGAGTAGGGCCAGGGGGGGAAGTTCTAGATACTTTTCCGTACTTTGTATCTGGCGTACTTCACCTAATTTCCTCCGCAGTCTTAGGCTTCGGTGGCATTTATCACGCGCTTCTGGGACCCGAGACTCTTGAGGAATCTTTTCCATTCTTTGGTTATGTCTGGAAAGATAGAAATAAAATGACTACAATTTTGGGTATTCACTTAATTTTGTTAGGTCTAGGTGCTTTTCTTCTAGTACTCAAGGCTCTTTATTTTGGCGGTGTATATGATACCTGGGCCCCTGGGGGGGGAGATGTAAGAAAAATTACCAATTTGACCCTTAGTCCCAGTGTTATATTTGGTTATTTACTAAAATCTCCTTTTGGTGGAGAAGGGTGGATTGTTAGTGTAGATGATTTAGAAGATATAATTGGTGGGCATGTATGGTTGGGTTTTATTTGTGTATTTGGCGGAATTTGGCATATTTTAACCAAACCCTTCGCATGGGCTCGCCGTGCATTTGTATGGTCTGGAGAAGCTTACTTGTCTTATAGTTTAGCTGCTTTATCTGTCTTTGGTTTTATCGCTTGTTGTTTTGTATGGTTCAATAATACAGCTTATCCGAGTGAGTTTTATGGACCCACCGGGCCAGAAGCTTCTCAAGCTCAAGCATTTACTTTTCTAGTTAGAGACCAGCGTCTTGGAGCTAATGTGGGATCCGCTCAAGGACCCACAGGTTTAGGTAAATATCTAATGCGTTCCCCAACTGGGGAGGTTATCTTTGGAGGGGAAACTATGCGTTTTTGGGACCTTCGTGCTCCATGGTTAGAACCTCTAAGGGGCCCCAACGGTTTGGACTTGAGTAGGTTGAAAAAAGACATACAACCTTGGCAAGAACGACGCTCAGCAGAATATATGACCCACGCTCCTTTAGGCTCTTTAAATTCCGTGGGTGGCGTAGCTACCGAGATCAATGCAGTTAATTATGTCTCTCCTAGAAGTTGGTTATCAACTTCTCATTTTGTTCTAGGATTCTTCTTTTTTGTGGGCCATTTATGGCATGCAGGAAGAGCCCGAGCTGCTGCAGCAGGTTTTGAAAAGGGAATCGATCGTGATTTGGAACCTGTTCTTTACATGAACCCTCTTAACTAAGATTTTCTTATTTATACCTGTTCTACTTTTTTTCTGTTCTGGCTCGGTTATTCCATCTAGCCGAGCCATTCATTCCTTTTTATGAAGAGAAAGATAAGGGACAGAAAAAAAAAATAAATAAAAATGAAAGAAACAAACGTATTCAATAAGCAAAAGGAGAGAGAGGGATTCGAACCCTCGATAGTTCCTAGAACTATACCGGTTTTCAAGACCGGAGCTATCAACCACTCAGCCATCTCTCCACAGCCTAATCCTTATTTTACTCCTACAAATAGAACATAGCCATATAAAAAATAAAAAGATTTATTAGCCTCTAGAAAGATATCAGATACAAGTTCCTTTTCGATATATCTCTGTATACTGTATACACGGATACAGGATCCGCTATACCCGCTTGTGAAATAAAGAGTAAATAATCTCTTCTCACCCCCATATCCAAATAAAAAAGCGGTTTAAGTAATAAATTTGAATTAAAGAGAAGAATCAATGGATTCATGATTAAACCCCTCCTACTTCTTGTATTTTTTTACAATTTTGGTTTAAGTGAGGGATCAAATATGTAGTCAACTTTATTTGATGGTAGCTTGGAGGATTAGAAATATGACTATTGCTTTCCAATTAGCTGTTTTTGCATTAATTGCGACTTCCTCAGTCTTAGTAATTAGTGTACCCCTTGTATTTGCTTCTCCTGATGGTTGGTCAAATAATAAAAATGTTGTATTTTCCGGTACATCATTATGGATTGGACTAGTCTTTCTCGTAGCTATTCTGAATTCTCTCATTTCTTAAATGAAATTTGGTTAATATTTATTAACCCCATAAAAAAGAAATAATAAAGGCCATTTCTTCTAAAAAATTAGAATAGTGAGACGTATTAAAACGCAATTTGCGTTCCGAATTGCTAGCTCTTCTCTTTCAGTATTATGAAATTCCATTCCCATTAGAATATTCATTGACAGATAATAAAAAAAGGAAAACTCTAATATAATAGAAAATGAAATGAAACGGTCGACCCAGACATAGAAGGTCGACCCAGGCGGATATACGCTATAAAATATATACCGTAGCGAGCGTAGTTCAATGGTAAAATATCTCCTTGCCAAGGAGAAGATACGGGTTCGATTCCCGCCGCTCGCCCGCTTAATTTATCAAAGTACTATGATAAAAAGTTTAGTCTAGTTAACTGTTTAACTACTTATATTAAATTAAGTATTAATTAGGTGTTAGTCTAGTGCCGTATCCCTTACTATCTTACCCTTCCTTTGCATCCCACTCAAAAAAAGAGGGCGCTCCAGAGGCAGAAATAGAACTCGCCAACAGAGCTCCAAAAATTGGGTATTAACTGAGACAAACAACGGGCAAACTTTTTTTAAAGGGAAGGGAGAGGTAGACTGTCCCTTTCGTTTCATTTTTATTTTCTGCAGGGTAGGGAGAGGCCTTGCGCCTTCTTTTTTTGAAGGCAAGTGACTTCGCAAACTGCTCAATTTTGCCCTCTAGGGCCGGGAACTAATGAATAAAAAAGGGTTGGATACGCCCCTCTACCATACATATCTAGAGAAATAGAATAGTCCTTTTATACAGACTGCTAAGTGCGGAGACGGGAATCGAACCCGTGACCTCAAGGTTATGAGCCTCGTGAGCTACCAAACTGCTCTACTCCGCTCTGGAGTACCAGAAACTGGTGGACAAAAAAGGCTTGAATACAAGCCTCTAACATGTCTAGACAAATAGAATACTCCTTTTATACAGAATGGAGCGGGTAGCGGGAATCGAACCCGCATCGTTAGCTTGGAAGGCTAGGGGTTATAGTCGACGTTGGTTGATTATTTTTAACGTCTCTAATTCAAAACCGAACATGAAATTTTGATTTCATTCGGCTCCTTTATGGATATTCTCACCACTTAACATCTATGTCAGCTTTTCTATTTGAATGGAACCAAAGCTCTCCGCTTTCTAGATGATCCTTATAGAGTAGGAGATAGAAATTCTATCTAAATTCATCTAATCTACTTACTTCGTTCCCTAATTTCATTCAAGAGATCCTGAGGAAAAGAATTGGGTTTCCACCGAGCTGAAACAATATGCGGATGGTTCTAGTAAACCAAAACTATCGTTTTTTAGCTATTTGGCTTCCTTATTCCTTATTTTAAGAAGATTTAGTTACGATTGGAAATCAACTTTTTTGTATCTTCATCCATAGATCCTTTACTCATATTTTCAAAATTGGAATACTTAATCCAATGCAAAATTATGCTTCGCGACTCTGTACTCATAATCCTATTTTTATTTTGGATGCAATTTAAATTAGTCTTTGGATACAAATCGCCAGAATGTATATTCTTCCTCAATATGCTATTGAGAGGAAAAGGATTTAATCCTTTATAAGAACTAAAGTTTTCATCGGAATATAAAAATAAAAAACTTAAGGATGCCTTAAGTATATCATTTCAAATTCAGTTATTAATAGAACGAATCACACTTTTACCACTAAACTATACCCGCTACATTGTAGATTATGGTATAAATGGTACCCTTTGTCAAGGATAGCCATTTGACAAGAAGGCTAATTCCCCCTTATTGAATCAGATGGAGAAGGTTCATGACACTGAGCCGTTGGTACTTCTACTTCGATCGCTCGCCTTTACTTTAGGATTTAGATAGCCCCTCTGGTCTGTAAAAAAAATCTTTTCTTACCATGCTAATAGCGCCTGAACCAAATGTATTTATTTTGATTAGGATCCTATTCTACGGTTACGACTACAATAATAATTATTTACTTTGCAAGGACGTAAGTGTGTCAGACTGCTAAATTGTTTTATTATTCCTACAATATAAACTAGGGGATATAGGGGGTAACACTGTCCCTATAAATTCCTTTTTTCCTTTTCTTTTTTGTCCAGAATTGAACAAAAAAGAAATTATGGAAGATGTTTTCTTCCCCCATTAAGTCCGAGCCATAGAGTAAGAGTGAGATGAGTTTTCCAAATTCATCATAGACTTTCCCTATGGCTTGATAGAAGTAAGCAGCAAAGAGTCGTAACTTAAAGAAAAAAACGGACAGGGCCGACAGATTTACCTGATGTAAAGAAGATCCTAAAAGTCTCTGATTAGTCGACTCTCTCCATTTAACACTTTCCTCTCTCTCCTTTTTTCCACTGACTCAATTCTAGTTTATTAGATTCTTGTTTAAAAGAATGCAAAAAGTTCAATAGAACTAAGAACACATAAAAAATAGCATAGAGGATCAAGGCCATTACCAAAAGTTCCTCCCAAGGATCCTATATCCTATTGGGTATCTGTTCCCCGCCTTTTCCCGCTAGGATCGGAAATCTTATATTTTCCATATCCATATACCGTTGAATCCTTGGGGTTCCAGAATCCGCCTATTTTACTAGTCTTCGGAAACGGAAAACCCTGAACCAAGAAGAGTTGGATATGTTATGTAGGGTATGTTTTTTTTTATTAATTTTATTTTGAGCTCTCAAGATATCGATATATACATATACAATCTCTACATAATGTCTCTCTCTCTATCTCTATATATTATATATATAATATGTACATTATGCAGTAGACCCATAATGGGAAATCCAAGTGGCTAATTTTTGAATTAAATAAAAAGCCCTTTTAACTCAGTGGTAGAGTAATGCCATGGTAAGGCATAAGTCATCGGTTCAAATCCGATAAAGGGCTTTTTAAATTAGTGGTAGAGTAATCTCGTGCTAAGACGTAAGTCGTTGGTTCGAATCTGATAGAGTACTTTTCTACTAAATTGATTCACTTTTTTTCTTTGTTTTTGAAACTTTCTCTATATTTTTAGAGAATTTTATGACTTAGTGCGGGATGGATGCATTTTTGGTATGAACACTAAATGAAGCACGGAGAATTAATCTATAACGATCAACTAAAAAAAATCCTAGATGAAAACATAACAGAAAAGTTGGAAAAACTCTTTGCTTTGGATCTATTTATACTTTTCGAGTATATTGACAATTCCAAAAAACTGCTCATACTATGATTATAGTATAATCACGAGCGGTTGTATATGGCCCTATCGTCTAGTGATGCCCCTATCGTCTAGTGGTTCAGGACATCTCTCTTTCAAGGAGGCAGCGGGGATTCGACTTCCCCTGGGGGTAGGGAGTATTATGAAAGGAGGTTAATCATAGATTAGCAAAAACCCTAGAATAAATTCTTCCTGGGTCGATGCCCGAGTGGTTAATGGGGACGGACTGTAAATTCGTTGACAATGTCTACGCTGGTTCAAATCCAGCTCGGCCCAAACCAAAAATCTAGGGCTTCGTGAGTATGAA
This sequence comes from Triticum urartu, assembly GCF_056163025.1. Lineage (NCBI taxonomy): Eukaryota > Viridiplantae > Streptophyta > Magnoliopsida > Poales > Poaceae > Triticum > Triticum urartu. The sequence continues at coordinate 3,200,536 of NW_028259461.1, read as the reverse complement.
CTAAATCCTTTTGTTTTTCTTCCATAAAATAAAATGTCTGATCTATAGAAATAAAAGATAAAGAAAAAAGGGAAATTTTTTTTTCTAATCCATATCTCTCTCATTCCTTTCTTACAAACAAAAGAGTTTTTCTTATTGAAGGCTGGATTATTATCCATTTTTAGTGATAAAAAATCACGACATACTAGTTATGTCACTCTCACTATACCCACGTATAATATAATATGTGGGTATGTAGTATATGATTCGTCTATTTCTTAGAGTACGAAAGACGAATCGAATCTTCTTATGGTTCTATTTAAGAATGGGTATGCCATACACCCCGCGGGGATTGTAGTTCAATTGGTCAGAGCACCGCCCTGTCAAGGCGGAAGCTGCGGGTTCGAGCCCCGTCAGTCCCGAACTAGGGTTCAATGAATGGAGAAATTGATATTTCCTTTTTCCATGAAAAAAAGGGGCAGGGAGCAAGATCAAATACCCACAGGGCACCCTTACTTCACTTTTTTATTTTGCATCTCTCATTAAAGAGGGAGGGAGGGCATATAGGAATTTTTTTTTCACTACTCCCAATCGATAAAGAAAGACACACATACGATATGTGGATTAGTAGAATTTAGGATATTATATTACTCTATCTTTCTTTATGATGATACCATCCTCATCTTAATTTCCTATTCCACTCTTATGGAATAGAGTACCGGTATTTTACCGGAATCCATACATAAATCGTATTCCCTTTTTATTTCAGACCTCTTTTCCCCATCTCACTTCTACTGCTTATTTGGATGTCTATGTGACCCATAGAAAGTGAAAGTTGGTCATATAATACATACATAATTGTATGTATAACTATAAGAAAAAGGAAGGGAAATTGTATAAGATTAAGAAAGTATAAGATTAAGAAAGCTCGTGGGTTAGAGATATAGAAAAGAAAAAGTAGAAAAGGATTAAAAAAGAGGGAATTCCTAATCCAATCAAAAAACCCATTTTGGTCTTAGTGTGGATAGAGGATCTTCCTATGTTATACTATATAACTCTCATCCGTGAAATATAACTCTCATCCATGAATTGATTTGATAGATCCGATATTCATAATATTGAATTGATTCAGTATTATCAGAATGCAAGCCCTACCCTTGAATTTACAAGATACCCCTTTTTCCTCTCCATGGGATTACATCCCGAGTTATTGTGAAAATAAAAAATAAAGAGGTTATGGAAGTCAATATTCTCGCATTTATTGCTACTGCACTGTTCATTCTAGTTCCTACTTCTTTTTTACTTATTATTTATGTAAAAACAGTCAGCCAAAATAATTAATTGGAATTCCAATTAATCATTGAAGAAATTAAAAAGGGATTAAATAAAAAAAATCCAAGTCTTAAATGAAAGGATCTGGTTGGAATCTTAAAGTGTGGTAGAAAGAACTACATATAGTTTTTTCTACGACACTTTAGATTCTTTCTATTATATTATCTTTGAATCTACATAGAATAGATTAGTAGATTGAAATAGTTAAGTAGTCTAATTCAATTTCTTTTTTCATTGCATCCACTTAATTTCAATCAGGTCAAAATAAAAAAATCTAAGACAATTCTTGACCAAAGAATCCATGGAAGGAAAGAAAAATAATATGAAGAATAGACTATAGTAAAAAGTAAAAGGAAATGGAAAATGTGTGATATGCCGTGAATAGTTCCGTGGAAGAAAGTCTAATTTTCTTATGTATAGAACTTTTTTTAACCATTCGTCATTTCTAGTAGAAATTCTGAATTGGTATAATGGCTCTTTCTTACATTACAACTTACAATACAAGAGTTTCTTACAGGAGTGAAACAAAACTAAAGAAAAAGATTAAAGAATAACGTTTGACAAAATGATTAATGCAAAATGATCCATTAAAGAAAAGAATTGATACAACAATTTGATTACTTAATCAATTAGTAGTATCCCTAGAGTCCACTCCTTCCCCATACTACTAGTGAAAGAGAAAATGTAAAGACTACCATTAAAGCAGCCCAAGCGAGACTTACTATATCCATCTAAATTATGTCTCCTATTTCTATGAAGGGATTATTCTACTATTGATCAATAATCATAGTGGAATCAAGGGTACAGAGTCAAAAAGGGATTCCGCCCTAAGGCCATGGATCAATCAGTTCAAGGAATTTACTCCTAACAAATTCTTATAGGAATTCTGGTAGAATTAGAGAGCATTAAAAATACGAGATACTATAGCCCTTTTTTCCTTAAAAAAGAAAGAGTACGGGAATGATGTCCTGAATAGAAGAAGCGGGAATAGGAAGATTTTTTATTCCTTTTGTTACTCTTTTTTTTTTTTTTAAGCAAAGGACGCCCGAATATACCATAAAATTATCGATAGATAAATATTTATTGGATACCTACCTTACCTAATGTTTATTTTTGACCTAAACCCTGCAGCCTTGCTTTGTATCATTCTATGAAAGAATGAAGAGATTTTATCCATAATACAACTCCTAAATTGATTTTTGATCGACCTATTTAATCTGATTCTCGTTAGAATTAAGTAGTCCTTACTTTAGTGTATGTAGGTAACATAAGATGTACGATAAAAAAATGTATAATAATTAGTAAGTCTTGATATTCTTTCGTGGAGTCCCTTCTTGAATCTTAGATTGAAAAAAAAAAAGAATGCCCCTTAGGGACCTTTCTTTGGATACCAAGATTTCTGACATCTTATCCTCGTATTTTAAAATTATCAAATCGAATCTCAATTAAGAACCAATTCAAATTCATATAATAAAAGAATAAGGAAACACTACCTCACCCCTATTGATAACCATTTTGGCCACTACCGTCAAAACAAACCCTAACCCTAGTTTGAGGATAGAACTATGGTATGGTTTCTCTAAACCCAGTATCGGCAGGCCCAGTTACTCTCTTGCCCGAACTTATGCGAAGTAAAAATTTATCGAATTCGATCAGCACTATAAAAAAAACCTAAGTATTTTATTGATCAGGCGGCACCCAGATTTGAACTGGGGATAAAGGATTTGCAGTCCCCTGCCTTACCGCTTGGCCATGCCGCCAAAAAATCCGATCAAAAATCTAGAAAACAGCAAGTATTCATCCACGTTTTCTTACGAAAAGCCCCTTTTATTTTGAATATAATTCTACTTACTTTTTTCCAATCTTTTTCAAAAAATCTATTCCTGCTTTTTTTGATCCAGTTTCTATTATTCTCCTCGATAGATTCTATCTTAAAACATACATTGTTAACACAATAAAACTTCCCATTTCTTTCTATTGAGATGAAAAAGAAGAAAAAGTGGATTTCTATTCACAGGCTGCAAAATTCAGAATAAATTGGAACCGTTAACTAGAATTCTCTTTTTTTTATTGCAGTAGTGAACTACTCTTAAATCGGTATTATCTCCCCCCCCTTCAATGGCATAATAAAATATTATGGCTTTATGCTTAATCCGTGTATAGGTAAACTTTAGGTCCGAACAGCATTATTATCCAAAGATCCCCTTTATGTACATATCTCTATGGGGAATCATGCTTTAATTTTTCAAAGTATTAAATTAAATATCTTGAATAAAAAAAGGAAATTTGCTCTGATATAGAGTATAACCTGACTATCTTGGCGTACCCAAGTGAAATTACGATAAAAGAAAAGCATGGATATGGGGAGAGGTGGATAACTAGATTGGCATGTACTTAAAAAAGGGACTTACTTTATTTTAGAATTCCACAATGAAATACTGAATTTTCTAGCAATTATACTACTCCGATCCGAAATAAAAAAGAACCCTCAAATTATTTTGAGAAATTAAAGTAAGCACGCTATTCTAAATCGAAGTAAAGTCAAACTTTCTAGTATATTATATTACGGCTTTATTACATTCATAGAAAGGAGATAAAATGAGAAATCTTTGCCATCCAATCTGATTAGAATATCATAACATAAAGTATAAGTGGCAGAATTTTTTTTGTAGGAATGTTTTATCAATTCATTTTCATTTCATTTGTACCCCT
>NW_028259461.1:3182934-3196013 GCF_056163025.1 Triticum urartu | reverse complement strand
CAATAAATAAGAACACATTCCCACGAGTTCCCAAAAAAAATAAATTTGTATCAAATTGGAGCTAGTAACCAATCCCAACATGGAAGTATTGAAAAAACTTATATAAACAAAAAATCTCAAATATCCTTCATCGTGAGACATATAACCATCACTATAAATAAGAACCAGGATTCCTACAGTAGTAATTAGTATTAACATAATAGAAGTAAGTGGGTCAATCAAGTATCCAAATTCTAAAGAAAAATCATTATTGACGGTCCAAGACCATAGATATTGATAGATCGAACTTCCATTTATTTGTTGAATAGACAGTTGAACTGAGAATACCATAGCTATACTTAAGAGTAAAACACTAGGAAAAGCCCATATGCGACGAAGATTTTTTGTTGCTGTCGGAATAAGAATAAGGCCAAATCCCATTGACATAATAACTGGAAGTGGGAGAAGAGGGATTACCCATGCATATTGATATGTATGTTCCATAAGAAAAGAAATTGCAATTTTTACTTCAATTTTTACTTCAATTTTTCTATAAAATTGTTTCCGATTCACCAAACCAATTCTTATCTCTTTCTGAAAGAATAAATAAAAAGAATAAGAAAAAATACTGAAATTCTTAATTTTTCCAAAATTTATCTCATTGAAATAATTAAAAATTAAGAATGGGTTTAGTTGGTTAAATTAAAAAAGTTAATAAAATAACTAGGTAACGAAGTTATTTTATTAACTAAATAAAGATATTTATAAAAATAAAAAAAAAAAAGTGGAATCATTTTACTTTCTATTCATAATTCATTTTTATATTTCTTTAAAACAAAGATGAAACAGCTCTCTTGTTCCATAATTAACTGATTGAGTGAATTCCAATGAAAACCTATGTTTATAAGAAATTATCGAATAGTCCTTACTTCATATAGAACTAAAATTCTAATGACTATAAATTACCTAAGTTTTAGAATGTCTTGTTTAAGAGACTCAGTATTTTTTGTTTTGATTGGAATTCCTTTCCTTTATGGAATACCATTCTGAACTTAATTAACTATTTTCATTTTCCCTTCTTTTTATCCCCCCGTCTTATCTTATATGGGGGATAGGCTTCCATACCATATATCTATATATGGAGTATACTTGATATATAAATAGATATAAATAGATTTAAATGAGAAACCCTTCTATATATTCTATATTATTAAAAAAAAAGTATAAAATATATAAAGAAAAAATGTTAAAAAATTCTTGTTGTCTTATCCGCATTAGACAAAATGAAGTAAAAAATAATTCAAAATTTAAGTATCTTTCAGTATCTAAGTATAAATACTAATAAAAAGAAGAAAGAAGGATTGATTTGCAGCAATAGATGTCTTTCACATACAACTAGAAAAAAGTAATTTCCTTTTTGAATGGCAGTTCCAAAAAAACGTACTTCAATGTCAAAAAAGCGTATTCGTAAAAATATTTGGAAGAAAAAGACTTATTTTTCCATAGTACAATCTTATTCTTTAGTAAAATCAAGATCATTTTCGAGCGGTAATGAGCATCCAAAACCAAAGGGTTTTTCTGGGCAACAAACAAATAATAAGATTTTGGAATAATATGAATTGACTTATCAAAAAAGAATTCCAATTATTTAATAATTTGGATTCTTCTTTGAATGTACTTTTATGTGTCGAATTACTCGGTACAATATTCTTAGAACAAAAAACCCCTCTTATCTTATATATACAAGAAAAAAAAAGTTTTGTTTGGTATACTGTGTGCTAAGTATTCTTTTCCTATCAATGAACTTTTCATAATTTTCCTAATAGAATCCTCATATTCTATTAGGAAAATTATGAAAAGTGGAGTATTCTTACAATAGGACTTACAACTTCCACCTATCTTCTCCAAAATCATAAGGTTAGTAAATCTTATTAATAAGAGCATAAAGACTTTCATTCTAGAAATTTTTAAAAAATCCAAAAAGCCTTTTCTATTTATCCATTTTATTTTAATTTCATCATTAAATAGAAACCCTTTTGGATTTTTTTCATTGTATTGAAAGAATTTTCAAAATGTAAAGGGGAAATTAATTAGAAAAAATTAGTTCTATAATTGCAAGTTAGAAAAAAGAAGTTCCAACTCTTTCAAGCAGTGTTTGTGTTTCTATTGGGCAAAGCAAGAGTTTATTGTAAAAAAAAAAAATGGAAACGATACTACCAAACGAAGTCTATTTTAATGAAAACTCTAATGTTCCTAAATTTTATGGACTTTCCCAATATCGACGATTCCCAAGATAATAGCTATTATTCTTTTAAGTTACCTATTATTTGAAGTTAGCCGCCATGGTGAAATTGGTAGACACGCTGCTCTTAGGAAGCAGTGCTCAAGCATCTCGGTTCGAATCCGAGTGGCGGCATTCTTGAAAAAGAATACAATAGATTAGAAATCAATTCGAAATTTACAATTTTGTAATGGGACCTTCCCCTTATGCTATTTGCAACTTTAGAACATATACTAACTCATATCTCTTTCTCAACGATTTCAATTGTGATTACGATTCATTTTATAACCTTATTAGTTCGTGAACTTGGAGGATTACGCGATTCGTCAGAAAAAGGAATGATAGTTACTTTTTTCTCTATAACAGGATTCTTAGTTTCTCGTTGGGCTTCCTCGGGACATTTTCCATTAAGTAATTTATATGAGTCATTGATCTTCCTTTCATGGGCCCTGTATATTCTTCATACCATTCCTAAAATACAGAACTCTAAAAATGATTTAAGCACAATAACTACGCCAAGTACTATTTTAACGCAAGGCTTTGCCACATCGGGTCTTTTAACTGAAATGCATCAATCCACGATACTAGTACCTGCTCTACAATCTCAGTGGTTAATGATGCATGTCAGTATGATGTTATTAAGCTATGCAACTCTTTTGTGCGGATCCTTATTATCTGCCGCTATTCTAATCATTAGATTTCGAAATAATTTCCATTTCTTTTCTAAAAAGAAAAAAAATGTTTTAAATAAAACATTTTTCTTTAGTGATATTAAATATTTTTATGCAAAAAGAAGTGCTTTAAAAAGAACCTCTGTCCCTTCATTTCCAAATTATTACAAATATCAATTAACGGAGCGTTTGGATTCTTGGAGTTATCGTGTCATTAGCCTAGGATTTACCCTTTTAACCGTAGGTATTCTTTGTGGAGCAGTATGGGCTAATGAGGCCTGGGGATCCTATTGGAATTGGGATCCTAAGGAAACTTGGGCATTTATTACTTGGACCATATTCGCAATTTATTTACATAGTAGAACAAATCCAAATTGGAAGGGTACGAATTCTGCACTTATAGCTTTGATAGGATTTCTTATAATTTGGATTTGTTATTTTGGTATAAATCTATTAGGAATAGGCTTACATAGTTATGGTTCGTTTACATTAACACCTAAATGATTACATAAAATAAAACCTTCATGAAATGAAGGTTTTTACTTTTATGTTTTATTTGAGAACCCCTTGAACGCCTTATCAAAGGGTTCTCAAAAATTCGAGATAGATCTAATTATACTTTTTTACTTATTTCTGCATTATATACTTTTTTACTTATTTCTGCATTAATAGAGCAGACGAGTAAAAAAAAGCAAACCTATTTAGGATAATAATTGGATAAGAGAGCCTCTACCCTGTCAACGGATAGGGAGAGAACAAAATCTGGATAAATACCAATTCCTATTACTGGTAAAAAGATACAGATTAAAATAAAGAGTTCTCGTGGTCCAGAATCCACAAAATTTGCGTTTGGAACATTAAATAGCTTGTATCCATAGAACATCTGGCGTAACATAGATAATAAATAAATAGGAGTTAATATCATTCCAATTGCCATTACAAAAGTAATTAGTGTTTTTGGCATTAACAGAAATTTTGGACTAGTAATTAGTCCAAAAAATACTACTAATTCTGCGACAAAACCACTCATTCCTGGTAAGGCAAGAGAAGCCATTGAAAAGCTACTAAACATGGTAAAAATTTTAGGCATTGGGATAGATATTCCCCCCAGTTCTTCGAGATAAACAAGACGCATTCTATCAGAAGCGGTTCCTGCCAAGAAAAAAAGTGTAGCACCAATAAATCCATGGGATAATATTTGTAAAATAGCTCCATTGAGTCCAATGTTGGTTATGGAACCAATTCCTATAATTATGAAACCCATGTGAGATACAGAGGAATAAGCTATTCTTTTTTTGAAATTTCGTTGACCAAGAGAAGTTGAAGCTGCATAGATTATTTGGATCGCTCCTATTATTACTAACCAGGGCGAAAATAGATAATGAGCATGAGGTAACAATTCCATGTTGATCCGAATCAATCCATATGCTCCCATCTTTAATAATATTCCCGCTAAAAGCATACATGTACTATAATGTGCTTCCCCATGGGTATCTGGTAACCACGTATGTAGGGGTATAATCGGCAATTTGACAGCATAAGCAATAAGGAAGCCAAAATATAAAAGTATTTCCAAGGTTGCAGGGTATGATTGATTAATTAATCTTTCCAAATCTAATCCTGGTTCGTTGGAACCATATAAGCCCATACCCAGAACTCCGATTAAGAAAAAAATGGAACCGCCTGCAGTATACAAAATAAACTTTGTAGCTGAATATAGACGCCTCTTCCCCCCCCACATGGATAAAAGTAAGTAAACAGGAATTAATTCTAACTCCCACATGATAAAAAAAAGTAAAAGGTCTCGCGAAGAAAATAATCCTATTTGACCACTATACATTGCGAGCATCAGGAAATAGAATAATCGCGAATTCCGTGTAATTGGCCAAGCTGCTAAAGTAGCTAAAGTAGTGATAAATCCTGTCAATAAAATAGATCCTAATGAAAGTCCATCGATTCCCAATCTCCAGTGGAAATCGAAGACATCTATCCATTTATAATCCTCCTTTAATTGGATTAAGGGATCCTCCAGTTGGAAATGATAACAGAACGCATAAGTCATTAGAAGGAATTCTAATAAACAAATAGATATAGTATACCACCTAACGACTTTGTTTCCCTTATGAGGTAAAAAGAAAATTAATGAACCTGCAAATATCGGCAAAACAACAAGTATTGTTAACCAAGGAAAATAACTCATGATAAAGTGATAAAGACAAGATACGTTTTGACCAGAAAAGCCCGTGCTCGATTATTTCGAGCACAGGCTTCTTCGGTAAAGAGGAATCAGACGATTCGAGTGAAGTTTTTTGTAACGTATCAATAAGATAGAGCCATGCTACGTGTTGTTTCAGGCCCTAAATAAACGCGGACACTTAAAAAATCTGTCGGGCAGGCAGATTCACATCTCTTACAACCCACACAATCTTCGGTTCTCGGCGCGGAAGCAATTTGCTTGGCTTTACATCCATCCCAGGGTATCATTTCTAATACATCTGTTGGACAAGCTCGTACACATTGAGTGCATCCTATACATGTATCGTAAATTTTTACGGAATGTGACATTGGATCTATAAATTTTTCTTTTCAACATAAAATTTTTCGATCTGGTAAAAATGAAATTAGTACTATAATGAGTCATATGTATTGTAGACACCAGACGAAGCAATGGTTTATCCAAACTTCAAAAAAAAAAATCTATTTTTTAATCTGTTTGTGAGAAAGCGTGAAGAGAGCCAAGAGACTTTAATTTTGGATTTCAACAATAAATAAGAAATAAGAAAGAATTTTACGAATTGTACAGACGAATTCGAATTAGCCAATAAATTGGCTATCGTCTTTTCAATATAAATTATTGCAATATTCAAATTGCAATATCAATGAATTACAAATACAAAAATTCATTTAAGTGAAAAAGAATACTATGCAATAATCTACTAAAAAAAATGGATATTCTCAAATAATACTAAGAAAATAGTATTGATTTCTATTTATTTTAATATGTGCGCCTTTGTTTAGAGGATTCTATGTCTAATTATTCAAAAGTCTAATTATTCAATAAATTAGATTGATTGATACGAGTGGATTTCCTATTACGATGGATGGAAGAAAGAATGGATAGTCCAATAGCGGCTTCAGCAGCTGCAAGGGCTATAACAAAAATTGCGAAAATATCTCCTTTTAATTGGCGACTATCAAATAGATCAGAAAATGTTACGAGATTTAGATTAATTGAATTCAGTATAAGTTCAAGACATATTAGAGCTCTAACCATGTTTCGGCTTGTGATCAATCCATAGATACCAATCGAAAATAAATAGACACTCAAAAAAAGTACATGCTCAAACATCATTAACTAACTCCTTATCAATCTCGATTCATTTCAATATGAGGGCAAGAATTGAACCGATTCAATTAATTACAATAGAACAATTACACAACAAAAGAAAAAAAAAAAAAAAAAAAAGGAGGTATTTGTTGGCAGTAGATGGATTTTACTAAATCAAAATTGTGATTCTTTAGTTATTTATTTTAGATTTGCAATTCTTATAATTTGTACTTTTTCTAAGTTTTCTTATTGCCGAGCCATAGTAATTGCACCTATTAAAGAAACTAGAAGAATTATGGAAATGAGTTCAAACGGAAGATAAAAATCGGTTGCTAAATGAATTCCAATTTGTTGAACATTATTTATGAGACCCTGTTCTACTATTTGGTTTGATCTTGTAGTCCAAAGAATTCCATACCACGACGTATCTGGGATAGTAGTCATTAGTGAAAAAACAATAGTTATACAAACGAGTGAAGTGAACCCATCTCCAATAGTCCAATAATTCTTATCTTTAGACCATTCTGAGCCATTTACGAACATTACAGCGAATATGATCAAGACATTTATGGCTCCCACATAAATAAGAAGTTGTGCGACAGCTACAAAGTAGGAATTTAATAAAAAATAGAATAAGGATATACAAACAAGAACTAATCCCAGCGAAAAGGCAGAATAAATGGGGTTGGTAAGTAATACTACTCCTAGACCCCCTAGTAGAAGAACAAATCCCCCAAATAGCATAAGAATCTCATGTATTGGTCCAGGTAAATCCATTATGGATAAAAAGAAATTAATAGTATAAAATTTTTCATGAACTGACTAAAACTAAAGGATTCAAGGAAGGAAAAAAGGATTAGGGTATTTTTTTGTGTATAAACTTATAGTTATAAATTATATTATATCACGAAAATCTAGTCTGATTTAAAATAAGAAATAATTTCCAATAAGCAGTAGTTTTTCGTTTTTCTTTATAGTTTAATTTTAAAGTTTAATAAAGAATTATTAGATTTTTATAACAGAAAGACAAAATCAAAGTTTAGTAATCAGTAATCGTTCTTGAATTCGAAGATTTTTCTTTGTTTATTTTACTTTCAGACGAATTCCTAATTGTTTGAATTGTGTAATCTCCCATTATGGAGATTGGTAACCGACTTAAAGCAATTTGATTGTAATTCAATTCATGACGATCATAGGTAGAAAGTTCATATTCTTCAGTCATTGATAAACAGCTTGTTGGACAGTACTCAACACAATTGCCACAAAATATACAAACTCCGAAATCAATACTATAATTAAGCAATTGTTTTCTTTTAATATCCTTTTCAAATCTCCAATCCACAACGGGTAAATCTATCGGACATACGCGAACACATACTTCACAAGCAATACATTTATCAAATTCAAAGTGGATTCGCCCTCGGAAACGCTCTGGTGTAATTGATTTTTCATAAGGGTAGTGAATCGTTATAGGTAAACGATTTGTGTGGGATAAGGTAGTTATGAAACTTTGACCTATGTACCTTGTAGCACGTATTGTTTGTTGACCATAACTCATGAACCCAGTTACCATAGGGAACATATTCATTCTAAATATCTATGAAAAAGATATGTTTCTTTCTCTTGTTTGAGAGAGCTTTTGTGTTGAAAATATTCTTACTATTATTGTATTATCTTATTTATAGTGAAACAAGTTGAGAAGAGGTTGTTAATAAGAGATTGCCCAGGGAAATAGGTAAAAGAAATTTCCATCCAAGATTTAATAACTGATCCATTCTCATCCTCGGTAAAGTCCATCTTATTGTGATAGAAATGAAGAGAAATAAATAAGCTTTAGTTAATGTAATAAATATACCCATTGTCATTTCCAAAATTCCAACTGCTTTATTCATTTGGAAAAAATCAAAAAAGGATATATAGGGAATAGATAAATTCCACCCGCCCAAGTAGAGAACTGTTACAAATAAAGAAGAAACTAATAAATTTAGGTAAGAAACAAGATAAAATAAACCATATTTGATACCGGAATATTCAGTTTGGTAACCTGCTACTAATTCTTCCTCCGCTTCTGGTAAATCAAAGGGTAATCTTTCACATTCTGCCAAAGAAGAAATTAAAAAAACCAGAAAACCTATAGGCTGACGCCAAATATTCCATCCAAAAAAACCGTATTTTGACTGTGCTTCAACTATATCAACTGTACTTGAACTGTTAGATAATCATAGTCGGTGATAACATCACAGTTCCCACCGCTATTTCAAAACCGTACATGAAACCTTAGCTTCATACGGCTTCTCTATGATCAGAAAAAGGAAAGGACTGTTTTGTTCCTAGCCCCGGGGGCGTAGATAGAATTAGATAAAATAAAATAGATTTGAAAGTCCTAAATTAGACCAAAGGAATTCCGTCTGCTAGAATAAGAAAAAGCGCTTCCGAATTGATCTCATCCTTTATAATATAATGAAAATTTTTCTTTGTTCAGTAATAACTTAATCTTGGAATAAAACACTTGTTACTTGTTATAGGAATTCAATTAATAAATGGAAAGAGTTGGGTATTAGTTCATGAGCAATTCTGCATGAATATGGATAGAGGAAGGAAATAATGAAAATTTTTTCTAGTGCACTCCATATCTTTTTTACTATTCTTCTTTCCCCAGGGAGGGGGTATTTAAAAAGAAAAAATGGATAAAGGGTTAATTCGTTCTTGATAGCCATTTCCTTAACAAGTGAATGGGAACATACTCTGGATCGGAATCCGAAGAAAGTACTACTTGATAATTTCTACAAATTGCAAGTCCTTATTATGATTCCTTTTATGGGCAAAAATCTCTAATGTTTTAGATTTTCCATTACTAATCCTTTATGTACTTTAGTGTTCCTAACCCTTCACTAACTTTTGGTGGATTCTTCTTATGGATTATTAAGTTATAGTAATAACTAGGAGTATTCTAGTAATGGAATTCCATATCGTGAATCCTTTATTCTTGGCCGCTTCAAGATATGATGACTAATTAAAAAATATCAACCTTGGGATAAAGAGTTTACACTGCTTATGTTTACTTCCACTTTTTTCTTGTACGTAGGAAATGAGATTTTTTCTTTTTACTACAAATTTATAAGCTGTTTTGTTTCACTCATATAGCTATCTAGTTTAACTTACCAACCCAAATACTAAATAAGAAAAGGAATATAAATAGTTAATGGATTTTATAGGAAAAAGATCTATTTTAACGAATCACACGTAGAGATATTGCTAGCACACAAAAAGTTAATGGTATTTCATAACTAATGGATTGAGCAGCAGCTCGTAGACCGCCTGAAAAAGAATATTTATTATTTGAGCTATATCCTGCCATAAGAAGACCAATAGGAGCTATACTTGAAATGGCAATCCATAAAAAAACACCAATACTAAGATCGGCTAAAACAAAATGATATCCCAAAGGGATAACTAAAAAACTTAATAAAACTGATATGACTGCTATAGAGGGTCCAATGCTAAATAAAGAAATATCTCCTCGGGATGGCAGAATATCTTCTTTAAAAAGTAGCTTAGTCCCATCTGCTATAGCTTGAAGCAGGCCCAGGGGGCCAGCATATTCAGGACCAATACGTTGTTGTATCGACGCAGATATTTCTCTTTCTAACCACACAATTACGAGTACCTCTATTGTTATTCCCAAAAGGAGGGTCAAAATGGGTAGAATCGATATCAGTCCATAGACTTCTTTTAATAATTCCAATTTCGAAAAAGAATTGATAGTTTCTACCTCTACCCTATCTATTATCATTTCAACGATCAACTTCCCCCATAATGATATCTATACTACCTAATATCGTCATGATATCAGCCAATTTCATTTTTTTAACTAGCTGAGGAAGAATTTGCAAATTAATAAACCCGGGTGGACGGATTTTCCATCTCCAGGGGAAAAGGCTATCATCTCCTACTAGATAAATCCCTAATTCACCTTTTGGGGCTTCTACTCTTACATAAAGCTCTTGTCTTGACAATTCAAAATTGGGCGAAGGTTTTTTACCAAGAAATTTATACTCAAAATCATTCCATTCAGAATTATTTTCTTTCTTAAAGCGTCGGACTTCTAAATTTTCATAAGGTCCTCCAGGAATTTTTTCTACAGCTTGTTGAATTATTTTGATGGATTCCCTCATTTCACCAATTCGTACTAAATAGCGAGCTAACGAATCCCCTTCTTTTTGCCATTGGACTTTCCAATCAAATTGGTTGTAAGACTCATAAGGATCTACTTTACGAAGATCCCATTGTATTCCAGAAGCTCGTAACATCGGTCCCGATAAGCCCCAATTTACTGCTTCTTCTCCGCTAATAAAACCTACTCCTTCAACTCGCTCTAAAAAAATTGGATTCTGTGTAATAAGTTGTTGATATTCAACAACTCCGCGTAAAAAATAATCACAGAAATCTAAACATTTATCGATCCATCCATAAGGTAGATCGGCGGCTACTCCTCCGATGCGAAAGTAATTGTGCATCATTCGCATACCTGTAGCAGCTTCAAATAGATCATATATTAATTCTCTCTCTCTAAAAATATAGAAAAAAGGAGTCTGTGCGCCGAGATCCGCCATAAAAGGTCCAAGCCATAGCAAGTGAGAAGCTATCCGGCTTAATTCTAACATAATTACCCTAATATAGCTGGCTCTTTGTGGTATTTGAATATTCTCCAAGAATTCTGGTGCATTTACTGTTATTGCTTCTGTAAA
This sequence comes from Triticum urartu, assembly GCF_056163025.1. NCBI lineage: Eukaryota > Viridiplantae > Streptophyta > Magnoliopsida > Poales > Poaceae > Triticum > Triticum urartu. The sequence continues at coordinate 3,185,006 of NW_028259461.1, read as the reverse complement.
CATAGTAGCTAAATAATCCCACCTTGTTACATAAGGTAAGTATTGTATAATAGTTCGGTTTTCCGCGATTTTTTCCATTCCTCTGTGTAAATACCCTAATATGGGTTCACAATCAATAACATCCTCACCATCGAGAGTAACGATCAGTCGAAGAACACCATGCATTGATGGGTGTTGAGGGCCCATATTGACTATCATGAGATCTTTTCTTGTAAGCGGTAGACTCATATCCTTTCTTCCTTAATTCATTATTCCATGAAAATGGATTATTCCATGAATTCCTCAAAGCGAGGCTCATCAAAATGAAAAATCTAAGACTACTATAAGACTACTAAAAAAATAATAAAACAAGAAAAAAATTTGAACGATTAAATTACTGCTCCCGAATATTCAACTGACCGATTAATTTCTTATAACGTACTCTATTTTTCTTTGCCAAATAAGCCAGCAAACGTCGACGTTTTCCCAAAAGTCTTCGTAGACCTCTTTCCGATGAAAAATCTTTTTTGTGTAATTCCAAATGTGAAGCAAGTCTCCGTATCTTATTGGTGAAACTGAATACTTGAAATTCAACAGAACCCCTGTTTTCTTCTTTTTCTTCTTTAACCATAAATCCAAAAATTTTTCTACCTCCTTTCTTTTTCATGTATTTTTCTGATCAGGAAAAATACAAAATTATGTCAGTTATTTTGAAGTTATTCTAATCTCGTACACACACAAATTTGCAATTATTCATCTACTACTGGAATTTGGATTTATTTTATCGATGCAAATTGGATTTGGATAGAAGGGTACATTCTTTCTAATATTTTAGATAGAAGAAATGTTTCTTCTATCTAAAATATTAGAAAGAATTTTGCTGATTTATTTATTGCTATATGCAATTTATGGAATTGATACACCATTTAATTGATATCATTTAGCAAAATGAAACACAGCATATGCATCCATCTTTTGGCTCGAGAATTTCACGGGATAGAGATATGGTATAAGAAATAGACTATTAAGTAACTCTAAATGAATTGTGGATACATCTGTATCCTTAACATACTGAAACGATTGTCATTATTCGTATCAAACCAATAGCGATTCATACAAGCTAAATCTTCTAATCAATGGTGGGCCAATAATGAATTTTTTTGCATATGTATTAAGACGCTTGGCCTGATTTCGAAATTGTCCAGAGTTTTATATGTTGTTTTCATTGCAAAATGATGGGTCTCCTTCCATAACTTTCCAATTACGAGTACGAGAATTGAAAGACATGAAAATTCTCAATTCTCTACGGCGTCTAGTAGATAGAAACAAGAAAATCAGAAGAATCTTTCTCTCTATTCACTATCATTCCGCGTCTTCGACTTCTATTAGTTTCTTTTCTTCTTTAATGCAATAGCTATAGTTTGATATAAGAATCCATTTCTCAAAGTAATGGAAACCATTCTCTTATAGGAAATGGTTCGAAAATCGCTATTCCACCTTTTAGGTATCGTGAAAAGTGATACCTGTGAAGATCGTGCATTTCAGTCAAATTCAGATCCGTTTTTCGAGTCCATGATATAATATAACCAAATTGGATAGATCTTCCACCTGTTTAGCTAAGAAAGAATAGATACAGAGGTGGATAATAGATCGATATGAAGATCATGAGCTGCCCCATAATGAAATCGCCAGTAGTCGCGAATATCTCCTTCTTCCCTAATCCAAGATTGGAGAAAGAAGATCTAAGAGGGACCTATGGAGAATGTAGTCAGAAATCCATAATAGAGTCCGACCACAACGACCGAATTAATTATCCTCATCGAGAAACTTAGACTACTAAATAGAAAAGATTTGAAAATCATGGCATGGGTCTCCTTTTTTTCTTTCTTTAGAGTTTTCTATATGCACAATTTCTCGATGTTTCGATGAGAATTTCTTGACTTTCCATATATAGAAAGAGATAGACTATAAATGACATCTCTTATGTCAATAAGACCAAAGGGATGGATATTAAATGATAGGAAGTGCTAGGAAGTGAAATAGAATGAAATAGAGCCACTTTGGGCTTCCCTATGAAATGAGGCATGGAACGG